>NC_051309.1:155335531-155638561 GCF_015220235.1 Choloepus didactylus
CTAACACTATGCAGTAGGACTGGCTACATAATTTGATAATTGCAGAGCCCTGTGAAACAATAAAAAGGAGGGGCCTCAGGTTCAAAAAGCAGCAAAATGATTTTTCCTTTCTTCTGTGGTAGCTCTCTCGACATGTAATGGTGTTTTTAGTTTACTGTCTAACATCACATTCCCTTGGGCTCAGTAATATGTGAGTGCAGTGCAGACCCTCAAAGGCACCCAGAGTCCTGACCCCACATACGTGACCAGGCCCTTGCTGGGGCAAAAGAGAAAGGCTGGGGATGGAAAAGTTGGTGGAAGGCACCATGTTAGCTGAGCTTCTAAGACCAGGGCACATGCTTCATTGTCTCACTGGACTTAATTTACAAAACATAAAAACAAAGATAAAATTAAGAATTTCAAGAGGACAACTGCAGACCATTAAGCCCCGAGTCCTGGGGCCCTTCTGAGGGTGGGTTCCTGTGCATTGCACTGGTCTCAAATCCAAAAAATGGACTCTGGCCTCAGGGGTGAGAGAAGGTGCAAGGATGTGAAGTTTGAGCAGGTAGAAGGTGGAGATGTTCAAACCTTTGAAGGCCCAGCAATGAAAAGCACAAGGTGAGTTCTCAAAATAGTTTCACATGGCAAGATCATGAAGGAGGAAGCCGGTAAAGTGGGAGAAGATATCAAAGAGCTATGAAAAGGTAGGTGGAGGTAGAGGAATTTAGGGCTAAAGATAAGGAGAAAATTTTCAAAACATGAAGCATTAGGTATGTCTACCTGAGAAATATTCATTAAGATACTAGGGGCAAGTATAAGGCAAGCAAATCTATATGCAAAGCTGCTCTTAAAATGTAAGTGTCCCTTTTTCTAACAGATATTCTGAGGACCACTGATTCTTCTTGACTAATTCAATCAGGAGTTACTCTGACTGGATTCAAAGCCTTGCCCAGCAGCTATGATCTTAGACAAGTTGCTTAACTTCCATGTCTATAAAGTGGGGACAAAAACAGAACTTTCCCATTGGTTTGTTGTGAGGAGGATGGAGGCAATGCATGTACAGGCTTAGCAAAGTGCTTGGCACATAGCAAGAGCATAGTAAGTGTTAGCTGTCGTGACTACTTCTTCTCTTCAGATACCCTTGTTATGTATGTTTGACCCCACACTCTCCTTTTCTTCTCCCAGCTGCATCTTATTTTCATCCTTTGATGCTTCTTAAATCTCTGCTGAGGCTAATCCCTGGGCCCTAAGGCTCTGTGTGGTGGATTTTGCTCATCTTTTCCTTTTCTTTCTCTCTAAATTTTATCTAGTTTCTTTAATTATCAGCTTATGTCTACCAAACATACACTTCCTTTCCTAAATCTTTTATCCTGTCTATACTGCCTTTGGAAAATCTCTGACTGGATATCTCCTTTCAAATACAATGTGCTCACCCACCAGATTGCAAGAACAGAACATGAATGAATATGATCCAAGATACAGTGCCTAGCGTAGGGCAGACACTTGAAAAAATATCTGCTGAATGAACAAAAGATTCTTCCCCTTTCTCTTTCAGCTAACACAAATTTAGTGCCTCTCTTCCATGGGAAGATTCTTTGATTCTTGGGAATCAAGCTCAAACCTTGGATTTGTCCCTTTTAGGAGGTTGGGGTGAATTTTTCTTATACTAATCTTTGTCATTAGCAGGCTGTGCAGAACTGGTGATAAATTGTTGGTATATCCCAGGTAGTCATCAGACAATTGTGTGAACTGGAGGCAGCCAGAGATAAGGTAAAAGATGCCCTAAAAATAGTGAATTCTCAGATCGTAGCAGAACATTTGCCTTACAAGTTAAAGGGGAATTATGAAGGAGGAAATGACAGGTGGACCAAGAAACTAGAAACAAAATCTAACCAATGTAAGTGGTTAGAATTCCATGATCTGCATGGATATTTAACATCCCTGTAAGAGGAAGCTGTGATGACTGGAAGCCAGCATGGGCTCATTATGAAAAATTATGTCACAGGAACTTCATCTCCTTTTTCACAGGGTTTATAGCTTGGTAGGACAGGAAAATGTATTCAATGACATAGGATGTTTGACCTTTTTTAGGGCATATCATGACATGATTGTGAAAGATGGAGAAATACAGGCCATGCAATAAATAACCAGATAACTGGTTGAACATACATCCCCAAAAGGTAGTGATTACCAAATGTATTCCAATGCATAAAGTTTTAGTGATGTACCTCAAGTATTTACATTTAGCTCTGTTTTCCCACAATTTTTATTTTTACTTCAATGCATAAACAGGAAATTTTTATTAAGTGTGAATGTAATAAATCTGAGTAGGACAGTAGATGTGATGGATGAAAGATGTAGGTATTTACTAGAGTGTAGTCAAAAGTACATTATACTGCAGTCATTTGTTTACACATCCAGCTCTTTCTCTAGAATTGAGATACAGGAATGTGTTTGAATCATCCTCATGTCCCTAATATTTCAAAATGTCTAGCATGTATTGGTGCTTAAATGCATCTTAAATATTGAGAAGTCTGACAGGTCAAATTTAGCAAGGCTTACAGTATCAATGGAGTTAATAAAATTTGGCTTTTGAAATAGCTAATGTGAGCTGACATGTCATTAATAGAAGAACAGTGTATAAAAGTAGGGAAGCGGTCCTCCCCTGTTATAATTTGGATCAATGTGCTTAGTCCTGGGAGGCACCTAGACAAAGAAGTTTCAAAGAAAGCAATCATTGGAATTGCTTTAAGTCATTCTTTTGAAAAATGACCAATAAAGTGACAATTTCAAAAGAACATGATGGTTGCTTTCAGATATGTGCTAGGCTATAATGTGGGAAAAAAGGAAGTTAATCACTTCTGTTTGTTGCAAAGAATTAGACCTGGGCCACTGGGTAAAATTAAAGGAAATATATTTGAATCAACATCTGGAGTATGAAGCTCCAGAAAATAAAAACAGTTTTCTATCACTAGAGTATGAAAACCTGGGTTAAAATTGGCAGAGACGTTGTGCATAGGGTTCTTAACATAATTTGGGAAGTTTAACTTCATAATCTTTAGGGTCACAACAAAATTGGAGATTCTAATATTCAATGATTTTATTCTTAAATTCCCAATTCACTGTGAAATTAAAGGCAGGTGTTGCTACACATACAGTGGATGTCTCAGAAATGTATTTAACAGTATTGAAAATGAAAGAACAATCTTTGTTAAGAAAACACAAGACTATGTTTATAAGCTATAGAATATAGGACTGTTATTCTATCTGTGTTCAGAACAGTAGAGAAAGTTGTACTTTTATTGGCACTATTTGTATTAATCCCATAGAGAAATTTATGAAATCAATAAAAGGTAGATTGTAAAACCCTGGATCTAAACAAAAAATGAAGGCTTCAAAACTACAATTAAAAAAAAAATTAGTTAATTAACATGATGGAATTATCTGCAGGTTATCAAGGAACCTAAAAGATTGGATAAAAGTAGTAACAATGCAGAAGACCATCCGTTTAACCATTATAATATATACCAGCAAAATCAATATAAGTTGTGGCTAAAATGTGAAAATAAAGGATGGTGATGAGGAAATAACAACTGACTCTTTTAGGGTTGACTTAAACTGTGAGATTTAAAAATGTGTAACAATATAATACACAATATAAAACATCACAATCAAAACCATGTAAAACATTGATTTTAAATTAGAAACTGATTTAAAATATTTGCGGAACTTAATATGTGAATATTAGTGGAAATACTAGTGAAATCCAAATGAATCTGTAGTTTAGTACATCATCTAGTACAGAAGTTAATTTCTTACTTTTGGTAATTGTTCTATGATTATTTAAGATAACACTGGGGGAAGCTGGATGAAGAATGTCTGAGAACTCTCTATACTATCTTTGCAACCCTTTTGTAAGTCTAAAATTATTTCAAAATGAAAAGTTAAGAAAATATAGAAAATAAAGTGTTCCCTACCTCACACCAAGTAATTCTACTTCTAGAAATCTAACTTAGGAGAAAATACATGACACATAGTTAAAGACTTACACATTCAAAGATGCTTAGGTGTTATTTGCAGCATTGTTTATAATAATTAGATATCTAAAATAGTGTTTTCTCTTTAGATGGATTAATTTATAGTTATATCTTATAATCTCATTTTTAGAGGATGCAAATGTCAAATGTAAAAGCGGGATTTCAAAATGTACATTTGTATTTATAATATGTACTCATTTGGTTAAAATATGTGCGTGCATATGTATGTGTACATGCATTGGAAATATTCAAAATGGTTATGTCTGGTTGATATAAGAACACAGAAATCATGCACAATCCTGTTTGCCTTTTTCCACAAATTATCTAGGTTATCTTTTTTTTGTAATAAAATTTATAAACATAGGTAAATTGGGTCACATATCACCAGTGAACTCATATCCCAAATCTCTTTGTCGGAAATAGTTTGAGGAATAGTATAGGTAAATGCACAATTTTAGATGATTCATTTGCTTTGATATTAGGTTAAAAAGCCATTACTAATTTCTTTGCTGCGTTGCTTTATATGACAAAAGTTGGGGTAGAAAGAATGTTTTTTTTCTAATTTAAGAGGAATGCTATTACAAAAATAATAGGTAGGAACTAATCAAACTTCAAAATATGAAGTAACATACACAATACATTTTAAGTATACCTGAGCACAGATTCATTCGTAACATATCGATTTATGGTCTATGTTAAAATCTTCTTTTATGTACTAATATCCTTTTCAGAACATTAACTCAATACACAATTTTCTAACATGTAAAATAACAAAAGCTTTAACATTGAAATTATTTGGCAATATTTACTTTATTAAATCATTTTCAGACCAAAGCAATATTTTACTTTATATATTTAAATAGTGTCTTATCTGCTAAAAATTCTTATAGCATGAAAAAAGAATGGATGAAATACATATGAATCATAAAATAAATAAAATCATGGAAGTAATTTTAAAAATCAGTTAGAAGGCAACATGTAATTTGACTCTAATCATTCATGAAGCTGACCCATTTGCAGCATTTTCTATCCGGTTTTAAACTATACCCAAACAATGCCTCATGTTCATCTAATTTTACAGATGCTTTATCTACTGAATGGTTTTTGTTTTTAAAAGGTATTTTTGATCATGCAGATACATTTTCTGGTAAAACACAAGATATGAATAAAATGTATAATTCTTTCACACATTTTGGAATTTTATTCTCTTCAATGAGAATTTGGGGAAGGAACAACATGAAAAAATGTAACAAATTGCAGTATCCCTTATCTTGTTTCTGCCAAAAAATAATAAATCTTCAAAACCCATCAATGGACAGAATAAGCCACTAAAATGGATTCTGCTTACTCACCTCATTTTCCAGAGCCCATCATATTGTCTGACTCACAGCTGGTAGTCAATGAATGTTCAATTAGAACAAACTGAAGTGTACTATTTCTTTATGGTATAGTTAAGACAGGCTTTCATTTTGATTCATGTACAGTTACAGAACTGTACTCAATTCATTAACTAATAAAACTGACATTATTAAAAAATAAAATCCCCATATACAGATAGACCAAGGAGGTGTGAACATGAGCATTAGTGTTAGCTTTCACCTACATAAATGTACTGTAGAGGAAGAGAGACCATCTACAATAAGAAAACATTAGAAAACCATGGTTTACAAGTTTAATTTAGAATCAAATCTACCATTAATCAGGTGGTGAGAGATTGATGTTTCACATAATTAAAACTCTTGATGAAAATGTGAATAATGAAAAATCAAGAAAACAAATTGGGAAAACATAAATTTAATTTTATAAGTGTTCATAATTTCTTATGACTCATTTGGTTAAAGTAAAAGAAAAACAGATTGCAGAAGAAAAGTGTTGGACAAAACTCTCCAAACCCTTTCCAAATGCTTAAGATCCCTAGCAAAAGAGCTGGCATGACTCTAACAGCAGATTACATGTCCATAAAGAAATGCCAATACTTTAGTCTTGGTTTTTGTTTTCAACATTAATCAAAGCCACCCTACTTTGTCATTTATAGCTACAAAACCATGGCTAAAATTTTATCATATTTGCTAGGCAACCTTCTAATGAGTCATACATTTGAAAGTATCTAATTACATCTATCTATAGACACATATAAACTCACATGTGTTTTTATATGTATATATATGCCCAGGTGTATATACACGTACCCATGAAAGTCTAGCCTTATAACTGTTTTTAGAATAATGCATAAGCGTATTCCTCAAAATCAAAACTTTCTATATGTGCTTGAGATAATTCACAAAGAAATATTTCTCAGAATAAGGCAAAAGCATTCTATCACACTGTATTCTGTTCAGGAACCATTTTGAGATACAGTGTCCTGATATATTCCAAATTTGCTAAGAGTTAAAGGCAGATGCTTTTCTCTCTAATAAAGTTTTGGAGCAATGTGTAAATGTAGATTAAACTATGTCAGACCCTTTAAAAGAAAAAAATGTTATTCTTTCAAGAAGGTTTTTATGTAGCTAATGAAGGAAAGAAAAAAAAAAAAGAGCATTGCAACACAAGTGAGATGCAATTTGATAAATAGTCTTCCATCATCCAAGCCAGAGCAGTGGAAAAGCAAGCTATCAGCACTTTCATCAAAGGCACTATTAACTCCTCTTTTTCTCATTTTATCATGACTTTTTCATTTTATTTACTCAGCCAATGATTGGGAAAAAATGATTCCTTACCCCTCGGGTGAGATGTGACGGAGTCTGCTAGCGAAGGGTCTTTTTCTCCATCTTTGCTGCCGCCACCACTGCCTTCTCTGCCACCGTCGGCTTCAGTCAGCCTATCCACCATAGCAATAATGCAGTTCAGGCTCTTCCCCACGTTTGCCCACACCCTATCCTGAAAAGAGCATCAGTATCACTACACATTTTTAATTCAAACACAAGATGGGGAAAATCTGATCAGTCCATTTTAGAGAACTGATAGAATGCAGATTGAGTGACTACCTATAGAACCCCATTAATTTGTCCAGACTGTGGATATAGAAGTCAATTTTATCCTAATAAGGCAGAAATTAAGTGTTAATATCCTTTTATTTAGTACATTATTTTAGCCGTGACACAAAAAATGATGAACTATATAATATTAATTCATGGTTAAGTACAAATTATGACCTTTTAAATTGGAGGTATCTTTTCTTTACCAACACTTAGCAAAAAAGCAGAAACATCAACTTTTTAAAGAATGGCCACCACTTGCATTAGAAATTTTAAAAGGAGGGTCTTCAGATCACCTCTATCAGAATCACCCAGGGTTTTAACATGAGGGCCCCAAGTCCCCCCATTTCAGTCTGGATCACTGGGGAGAACACTCTCTAAATTGAAATTCTGTCAAACACCCCAGGTACTGTTGACCACAAGAAGTCAGAAAACCTCTACTCAATATTATACGCCACAGCTGACGGAAGAAGTCATTTTGGCTGATTTATTTCCTAGGAAGCAGCCCCTACCACTAAATGGTCTCTTTGCCACAATTATTCTCCGTTCTGATTAGTTCCCAGTTTGTTTCAGGGCACTGCATGGAACTGAATTCTTTGATTCATAAAAACTACAAACAATTTTTTTAATACAAATTTAAAATCTAGTTATGAAAGCAGGCTGCCATCCCTTGATTTCTTCTTGTTCCTCTGGCTTCCATCATTTAGATGAAAGCAATGACTTCCCATCCCTTTTGCCAAGCATAAGAACCCAAAGGATTTATGGTGTTTTCCGTGCATCCTGCCATAAACAATCCTGCAGCAGGTGCTTTTTCTTCAACAGAACTATTTCAGGCAGTTGAGTACCACTCAGTGCAAAGATCATAATCAGTTGTAGTACTTTCTTAATACTTTGTCTTTTTTTCTCCAAAAGTTAATTTTGCTTGTTTCTAAACATATATATTAATTTGTGGGAGAATAAATCTAGGGAGAAAGAACTATAGTTGAATTTAGATTGTTTGGTGGTTGTTTTATAAAGACTTAGTTGAAATAATTCAGCCATATGAAAATGTACAGTGTACAGACATGGACATACTTTAGCTTCAGAGGTAATAGGGTTTCAAAGAAAAGCAATGTATTCCAAGTTAGAAAAGATAGGATGGTGGTCCAGTCATGTGACAAGTTACCTATGAGACCTTAGGAAAAGCATCTCATTTTTGGGGTGGTGCCATTGTTTCATCTACAAATTGGAATGATAATTCTTGCCCTGCCTACCCCACCATGCTGCAGTTTGAGCCAACTGACGTGATTTCTGTGAAAGCACTGGGTAAAATTATTACAATTTGGCAAAATCACATCCAATCTTTGCTGGTTTTCTAATGAATCAAGCTTGCTTTTCAGCACTCTGTAATCTCAACTGTGAAGTATGCTATTATTCACAAATAATCATAACAATCTTTCCCCTACAGGCAGCTCTTTCTCCCAAAGGATTACAAGCACTTCCCCTCTAAGGGAAATTAAGATACCAATCACATCCCCAGATTGCATCATCTTCTGCCTCTTGCCCAAGAAAATTAGATGGTAGAACCTCTGAGCCATGAGCCAGTACAGCTAAAAAAGTTCACCAACTCCAGGTGGAAATGCTGGTGAAAATAAGTAAGGTGAACGTCCTGACATCATTCATACTGGGATTCAGTGAGGAGCTTACATTTCAGACCACAATAACAAATGTAGTGGCCTCCATTCTGAATATGCTTTAATCATCACCACCAACTGTGTCTTTAAAGCTACTAAATTGAAAAATGAAGCAACTCTCCAGCTAATACTGGCAATAAACACTGCTACTGAGAAAAAGGGGGAGGGGGTTCCTCTCAATTTTCCAGATTAGCTGTGTGCATAATATAAGTCTTCAACTCTCTTCCTGTAGCCCAGGTTAAGAGGAACTCTATGCTTTGACTAAAGATCAAGTAACATTGCATGCTGCCCTTCCCATGAGAAGGAAGATAAGGGATGAATTAACTGCTTTTAATCATGTCTCCGAAAAACCTGAACAAAAGTGTATTTACAAGGATAATTAGACATTCACACATATATATCATTCTTCTTCCTTTTCAAATACCTCCGGTTATAGGCTTCCACTGGTAGAAAAAGAAACATTTGCAAGCCAATAGAGAGATCTTTACTGGCTTGCAGAGCACTGAGAAGCATGCTCATTGTCCAAGGGCCAATGACCATATAGAAAAAAGCTGTGTGGTAAATAGAGGAAAAACATCTAAGAGGCTAAATGCTTAAAGGAGACATGAGCTGTGAGGATCTTTGTTAGGAGTGGGTGGAGAAGCAGACTTTCTGATTTAATACTAATGTTCCATTCATGGATATCAAATATTTTATTGAAGGCACACTCAGCAGAAGATCATGAGCAGTGTTATGGTACTCCTTGTCATTTTGGAGAGGAGACCCTGCTTAGCTGGCAGGTGAGAGAACTCAATGCCTGTCTCCTTACTCTCCTAGCACTGCATATTCATGCCTATTATGGCACTTACAACGTCAAGTTATTGATTTACACCTCTGTCTCCAATACCAGGATGTGATTACTCTGACAGCTATGTCTTTAGTACACAGCATAGGGACGGGCACTCAATAACTTTTATGTGGAGAAAGGAAGGAAGGAAGGCAGAAAGGTAGGGAAGAAGAAAGAGACAGTGAATTCATCCAGAGATGGATTTGAGTTAGTATTTATATTCACCTGAAATAAACTCTAGCTCATTTATTACTCAAAGAACACCATATCAATATTATTGACCCAGTTTGTAGAGATGAGGAGACCTCATGTAAAAAAGTTAAAATAACATTTAATATTAAAATAGTATAACTGGACTAGAAAGTCAGGTCTGTCTGTCTCTAAAGACTTGACTCTTTCCCTATAATTTTCCATGGAACTGTGGTACACAGTAGGAATTCCTGTTAGTGGCATTACCAGAACTCCAGGGACAGGCTAGACAGAAGGAAGTTAGGAGAAAGAATCATGGAAGGGTCAAGGAGAGGCCTGTGACAACTCAGAGGCAAGATATGGGTATGCTTATTTGAGATTTAAAAATGAGCACAAGGCCAGATAATGCCCAAAGGCACGATATGTTCCCATAGGCACCAGCTGCAACTTCATCCTTTCCTCCACCACTCACAGAAGACAATAGAATAAACATGCATAAGAACAACATAATCAGTAAAGCAAATTGACTATGCTGTCATTTACTTTTTAACATAAATCATTTCTCAACTTGAGGACTTTCTTATTGTTAAAAATAAATAGTAACACACTGGGAAAAAAAAAAAAGTACAAGGCAGGACCAAGACTAGAAAATGATACTACAGGTTGGTCCCATGTTCCATGATTAAGAGTGTCGTACAATGAGGGATGAAGCAATCACTACACTTACTGGTCAATCATCTCAGGACTAAGGATACAAGTGGCCAACACTAATAAAAGGGAGTGACAGGATAAAAGCCCCAAATCCATTCATGTGACCAGGATAAAAAGCAGGGAGTGAGTTATAGGGAGGAAAGATAATAATCCAATTCCTAGGAGATTAGGGTACAAGCAACTCAATTATTTTGAAACTGAGATGCTAAAGATGGGGAAGCAAGATTCCTAGAGATGATATTTGACCAAGGGATCTTGAATACCTGAGTTCTTTCCTAAACTAGCCACTTTCCATTATGTCTCTTGGAAAACACGCACAGAGGAAAACAACCAGCAAAAATACATTCTTTTTCTGAGGGTTTTTATCCACCCAGGCCCATTCACATGGGAAGTTCTTTTTGCTTAGATTGCTTGCATAGATGGGGACTTCTCATCTTCTTCCCTACCCAAATCACACAATTCTCCTCTCCCCATGATGAGGAGAGGCTTAGTGAGAAGACAGTGGAAGCACAAGGATGTGGGTGCATGCATGGAATGTCCAGTTCCTACCCTTCTTAGGTCAGGGAAGTGTGAACAACCACCGGATCCTGTCTAGCAACCCAGCCACATGGTCAGGGAGGGGGGTAAAAAACAAAAAAAAAGCAACAACCTATCAGAAAAACAAATTCATAGCTGGTCATTCTTCCCAGAAAAAGCTATTTTCTTGTTTTCTCTCCTGCTGTATGAAGAGGTAAAGAAAAGTTGGTGGGTTAAAGCCTAATCTTTATTAAATGGGCCCTAACTGATATCCTTGAACTTAATGGATCCTTCACAACCCCACTTCTTGGAGGTCAAGTGGCTTTGAACTTTTTCTGATCAATGAGGGAACCAAGTCAGTGGGAAACTAGCAACAATATTTATTCCATCCTGAGTAAGGTGCTGATCTTGGGTATTATTTATTTCTAGGTTAGGACCTAAGCTAACACAAAGGTCAAGCTCAATGGCAGTCAATGCAAAGATTTAATAAGGCAGCAGCGAGTAGCCAGTAAGGCATTATACCTGGCAGAGTGAGCCATGAGGGTAGGGGAGCTGGTGCTTACTCAGCGTGCCACACATTTATGAGCTTGGTTGCATGAAAAGAAACCCTGACTGCTTTGGATAAGCAGTTGGCATTTTTAAAAAATCAGCAATTCTTAGCTGACCAACTTTTCTAAGGCCAACTTTTGATCAGCAAGAGCTTGAAGATGAAACTAGAGCAGGTATGGGGTCTAAAGTAGTCCCGACATATCTATTATATCCCGGTGCAAAATTTCTCACTTGTCGTTGCCATTACCAACATTGAGGCCTTAAAAAAGAAGCTTCCGTTTATCTTTTCGTTGACTGAGAGCAATTCTCACTATCCAGGCCGAGTTACTCATCGCTGTAAGCCTCTAGTCCTCCCATAGCTTGATAGCTCTTCTTTCTGAATCCTAACTTTACCCAGGCTGCTAGGTGAAAGGAGTTGCTCTTAAGATACTCTGTGACCCAAACTGACACCTGTATGGTCCCAGCTATGTAACACATGCACACATGTACACACTCACACGAGGCCCACTAAAAATAGCCAGGCAAGTGGCATCCTCCAGAACTACATGAGATTGCCCAACCTCTGCTTCCTATTGGTCCTCCTGCTTTGACTTCACCAACTCACCCATGAAAATCACCCTGGCCTTCATTTCCCAATAACTACACTCAGTTCAAAGAGTTGCCTAGTTCTGCAATTTAGTCCCTTAGTCACACAAATGGACTCAGACACCCAGCCACTGCTTCTTCAGTATTGACCTCATATTCCCTCGGTTTGGATCTTGCCCAGACCTATATATTAGGTATAACACAATCAGGTCTGCTCATAAGTGCTACATTCATCTTCACTGACCATCATGCTCATTTCATCACTCCTCTGATCAAAAGCAGACTTAGTACCGCAGCAAGTATAAATTCTTCTCAGCCTGGAGGCACCTTTATAGTCAGGCCCATCTAGATAATTCTCCTCATTTCTCATTAGTTTTTTAAAATGAAAGCTTCATCCAGGTCAGTCTCCTTGATGTCCTAGAAACATGCCGTTAATTAGCTCAAAAAATATTTACAGCATATCTGCTATATGCTTGCTTAGTGCTAAGCAACCAAGATATGAAGGAAACCTTGGAGGAAGTGATATTTTTATCTTGACACATGCTGCATTTATGCCTAAATCTTGCCCTGCCAGTCTTACCATCTCCAAGAATGGTTCAAGCTACTTCCTCTGCTTAACGTATTTTTCCTTTTAGTAGATAGTGGGTTCTGTGAGGGAAATGACTATTATTTATTTATTCATCCTTTTATTCTTGGGCCCTCGTACACAAGGATGTGTTAGAAAGGGAGGGAGAAGATATGGATGATAGGAAGGACAGAGGGAGGGCGAGTGGGAGGGAGGGTGGCTAATTTCCCTGTCTTCTTCAATCTTCATGTAATTCCTCTCTCTGTATCTTTTCAACCTCTTTAATTTGTCTCACACAACCTATATTCTGGGGATATCTTTCAATATGTCTGCTTGTTTCATGAGTGCTAGTAATCTTTCTTGAACTAGATGATAAGGCTACTGAAGTCAGGTTCCATATTTTACACTTAATTTATTTTTCCCCAAGTGCCTAAAACATTACTAAACACACTTTATACTTAATTAACATCTGTTGATTGATTACTGACCTGCTATTTAGGAGTCAAAAGAAATTATGATACCCCTAGAAGAAGTAATAATTACAGGCCTCTTCAAATTGAAGTTAGAACCAAGCTATATTCTGAATGGCTGAGTTCACTCCAATAAATGCCACATCATGCTAAATGAATGTATTAGATAAAGCATTTGTTTAATAACTAGCGGAAAAAATTCACTGATTGACTAAGGCTTTTAATTTTAAATTGGTTGATTGCATTTTATATACACACCGCTATATTGTTGCACAACTGGTTGAATTACATGACATTAGCAGTTAGTGCACTGCATACAGCCATTTTCAAGGATTGATTTTTTTTTTAATTGAGTGTGTTCTGATATATCAAGTCAAAAAGTCTGCCTGTACCTATCTCAGCATTTTCTTTAACTATTCACTAAATACTGGAGTTTCAAAAATTTCCACTAGGAAATAATGTCTCACTCACAATAGAGTGTATTAAAGTTGGAGGACATGATTTGAACGTAATCATAAACTTGTAAAGTGCAGGTATGCATGTTCATACATAGGCACATACATAGGTATGTCCAAAATGTCTGACATTGAACCAGATATTGTAAGAATCAAGAAAGTATCTGAGGCAGATGATGGTATCCAATTCAAAACCACAGGAAAATCACCATTACACTAATAAACAGGAAGAAAATGCCTCTGTTAAAAACAATGGTTTGAGTTGGAGGATGAACTACCGGTTTAGCAAATCGATCCATTCACTTATTCCTACACTAACTCTGAAAAATATTTTGAACTTGTACATATAAAACACTGTGCTAGGAGCTATAAAACAGGGGAGTAAAGGTGGAAGTAATAAATGCATGTGAGAAAACCTAGAAATTGGCAGGATTTCATGAATATGCATGTACATAAAAATCTCATTTGGGGTTCCTTTTCTTTAATATTACATTTGTGCACTTTAATGGACAGTCATGAACTTTGCTTAATCACCTTTTGTGCACTTTAATATCAGATAAATATTCAAAGCACAATTCTCCTGGGTGAAATGGACTGGAGAAGTTCGAGAATGTTTCCCATCCATCAAGAAAACAGAGGATAGAACACATACAGTTACCACATAAGGAAACGACTGACATAATTCTCCATCCTTGCCTGCCCTTTCTGATGGGAAGAGTAAAGGTTTTGAATGTCCCTATACATTATATGACTAACAAAACCAGACAATCCTATTATGTGTGACTTAGAGATGAAAATGAAAAATTCGGTACTAAGAGAAAAGAGTTGCTTCCAATTCATATTTGCTTGAAAATACTGGAAGATATTATTTCTGTGTAACTAGGACACAAATTTTCCCCCTTTATAATGTACCCATGAACAATCAAATCGAGTTAAAATGGCCACCACTGGACTTCTGGAGGCTTCTAGAGGCCTTAACTAACCATGTTCAGAGCTTGATCATCTTGAATATTCTGTGTCCAATTTGAATTTACCAGTTTCTATGTTTGAAGATACTGTGAAGATGATTTGAATAGTCACCCGAGAGTTGATTAAGACACTGGAAAACACAGTCTAAGGAAAGGGGATGTAACTGGATGTTTTTGACTGGAAAAGAAAAACAGAATCTTCAAAAGTATTTATGTTAAGATAGTGAAGGGAAAACACTGGGAATAGTGCAGAATTACATTAAATTAAAAAAAATTCTATGCTTCAGTATAAGAAAGCAAAGAAGAATAACAAGGTGAGATCAAATTTCAGTCACTAATTTATTCTGCAAATACATACTGACTACCTCCTATGTGCAGATGCTCCACTAAACTGCGGGAATTCAACAGTGAACATGACATTGTCTTTGTCCTTTAGGAACTTACAGAGTTCACGAACACATGCAAGAAACAGACATATAAACAACTAATTTTAACTCGATGTCTACTGAGCTATGTGTTCATGGAAAGCAAGAATAATGCTTTATTATTCAAAGTGATTTGGAGTTGAATGTATTTTTGAGTATTATACAAATATACACAAAGTAAACTATAGGATTAAGAGGAAAAAAATGCTTAATATAGTCTGGAAGGTAGTGGACTCACACGAGGAGGTTAGATGTCAGTTTTGCCCTGTAGCAGGGTTCAGCAAAGTTTTCCTGTAAAGGGCCAGTTATTATTTGAGGCTTTGTGAGACATATGGTCTCTGTTTCAATGACTGAACTCTTCCTTTATAGCACAAAAGCACCATACATATTACATAAATGAATGAACATGGTTGTGTTCCAATAAAACTTTATTTAAGGAAAAAGAAATTTGAATTTCACATAATTTTTATGTCATATTATTTTCTTTTGATTTTTTAAAATCATCTACATATTTGAAAATCATTCTTGTACAGTTTGCAGACTGTACAAGAATAGGGAGTGGTCTGGATTTGACCTGAGGCTGTAGTTTGCCGATCCCTGTCTTACAGTATAGGTAAGTACCTGCCAGGAAGACAAGGAGTTGAGGTTAACTCATGTTGCACACTGCAAACTTGAGAGAATGGAAATGAATCATTGAAAAAATAAAACAAGAAATAATGAAGGTGTGGGAAAAAAAGGCAGTGACAGAAGGTAAAGAGAGAAGGAGATCAGTGACTGATAACAAGAAGAATCTACTGGGCTTGGTGATGGATAGGATGAATCAACAGAATGAGATAGAGATAGAGAAGGAAATGGGTCTTAGGCCACTGGACAATGTATTTTATTTGAAGGTGGAAACGAATTGTAAATTTATAAAGATATAAGAACAAACAACTTGGGAACATTCCTTCACTTAAATTTCTAAGAATTTGCTGGGGTTTCTTTTCTTTTTTAAAGATACAATTTTTCATTGAAGCAGTGGCGTGATAAACTAGATAATCTCTGAAGCCTCTGTCTAACTCTGTCTTTTGGTCACTATTCAAAAGGTTTTTGCTTCCATAGAAACACACACATCTCTCTATATAACTCAAAAATATGGAAATACATGGCCATATTTTAGGGGACTTATTACTAATTCAGGTAACTAAGTTATAAAGTGTTGCTTTGGAAAAGTTAAATCATAGGTTACTATGCAGTAGCCTATTATAATTAATAATCTCCAAAGAATGAGAATGATTTATTTCTTTCTTTTGAAGAAGATCAGGTCAATGGTTTCACATAGCATAATTCTAGTCAGTCATAGAACTGAACAGAATCTCTTTTGAATATCAATTTGCATATGTACCTCTGCTTTATACATAGCATGAACTTCTTCTCATCCCTAAATGTAAGGTCTAAAACGGAGACAACATCTGGCAAAGAGAAGTTGAGAATTCAGATCACTATAGTTTGTCTGTGTATGTACCTGGCTAAATATGCTTTGTCCTCAAGAGTGAGCAATGGTTTACCTCTGTTTATGCCTACTGCTACCAATCATGCCAATCTAAATAGCTCTATCAATACTCCTGTCAAGCTTAAGCATTCATATTATATGTCATTAGATAAAGGTATAGTACAAAATGAAATATGTGAGACTGGTAAAAAAAGTTATGAGAGTGGTTCATGTAAATCTTATTCCAAAATGCAATCTTTTATACTTATTTCAAGATAAACTGCAACATCTTCCCAGTTTATAAATGGACTATTAACAGGATATAAATATTACCATGAAAGTGCTATTCTTTTTAAATTCTATATAATTAATGAAAAATAATTATATATTAATGTGGATCACTTACTGCCTTTACGGGGCATAAATATATTTACTGTAATAAAGAACAGCAAATGTTTTCCTAACTTAAGAATGGAAACTAAAATTGAAAGTTTTGACTTACGTTAGCAAAATGAAGAAGGAAATTAATTGGATAATTCAGACATTGAAATGTTGCCTGAAATAGAAATTCAGTTCAATTTAAAAATGGGTTTGGAATATGGTTAAATAATCAGAATAGCTTTCCTAGTTCTGTACTTTGCTGGAATGGATCAGAATATAAAGGGTCAGAAATTTCTCTCTTTCTTTTTTTTAACAACTTTTTGAATAGGAGTAGTCAGATTTAGCCCAGAATGTATCAGTATAGTAATGTTGAAATTAAATCACAGTGTTCTAGGGAATAATATAATTACTGGAAGCCACAAAAACTGGGTCAATTTAATAGTTTGTTTGGATGATATGCTTTCATATTTTGGCCAAACTAATCTTGGAATCCCAGCTGCTGGAAGCATCTGCTGTAGAGATGCAGAGAAAGAAAAGCAGTACGTCATCTTTACCAGCTAAAAGCAGAAGAATACTAGAGTAGTCTATTTCTTGGCACAGACTGTCAAAAAATCTCAAATATTTCTTTGGGATTTACTCAATTTTCAGGAAAATAAACCTTAGAAGCATTCAATCATTTAATAAGTAAAATACAGAAAATAAGAGGCATTTTATGATGTGTCATTTTAACTTCAACCTCTACCACATTGAGTAGATAATTATTATCCAGGTTGATATGTCATTAATTTTGACAACAAAACAAGTTGACAGAGAAAGAACAGTCTCATGCTGATTTAGAATTAACAGGGATTCTCTTTCCTGACCTCAAAAAGAAAGGTTGCTGCTTACATCACCAGAGTAGGACTTGGGAATAATTTACTAATAAATTTTCCAAATATTTATTATAAGAAGTCAGATGCAGTTATTGATGTTAGATAATTGTTAAAATTACAGTCACCATCAGACATTAAGTAAAATGGGTTTTTAAAAATGGAACTACTCATCTTATGTAGCAATAGCAACCTCAGCCAAACTAAATGATCAGAGAATATTTTCAAATGCTATCTCAGAAACCCAATTAAATTAATTTAAAACATTGAATTATCCGAGGAAATTTATTAGACTTGTAATCAGTGCTGAAACTTTTCTAACAACTAACTAAGAAAAGCTGTACAAAAACTTATGTTTCCAATTCATTTAATAGCATAGCCTTGAAAGGCATTTTCAATTAACTACATTTTCCTTGTATTTGCTCAATTTTTCAAGGTTAGATAAAGCTTTGAAAATGGTGTCAGCATTATGATCCTGGTGAAATTTTTTTAAATTATATTTAACTTCCTGTTTTTTCATAAGGGATTTTCATCCCTTGACCAAGGGAAATTCTTAATAGTAAGCAGTTGCTAAAGAAAATTGATGTGAATGTTTCATAAAACCAAACTTGGTTCTTGTTTGCAAATAAAGTAAATTATATTAGGAGGAAAGAGTTAGAGGTAACTTGTTTGGGTAGGAAAGATTTTCCCTGGAGTTGTTATAATTTAGACTAAGTGTTTATTATTTCTAGAAACAACAGGTTCCAAAGAAGACTATCAAAAATGATCTCAAAGGAGATGTTGAGAGAGATACTGACCTTCACTATCAGCCTACTCCTTTTGCTTTTGAAGGAAAAGCCCCAAAATAACACTGGGAAACTGAGAAGACACCCCTCTATCGACTGGAAAATAATCAGGTAGATTTTTTGCTGATTTTGAGAGTGCCCAAGTATTCCCAAGAGAATGATCGAGGGTGTGTCAACCATGCAGACTGAAGCTGCAGCCTTCACTGACTTCACAAGGATGGGATTCCTCCTAAGATCTTCAAATGTTGCCAATAAACTCTACCCATTTTCCTCAATGGCTATTTGAAGCCTTACCACTCTTCTCAGCCCCTTGTCTTCACTCTCTCTTTGTACAAGACCCTAGTCTATGGATAAAGAAGCCATCTTTTGGGAATTAACCCCACTCAATGTCTAGCCCCACCCACCCTTGCAGAAGTAAAGTCCACCTTTACATCCTTCCCTGCAGTCTAGTAGAGAAGGAGCTCTTCTGTCTAGGACTTTTCTTCGACACGTGTACCAGAGTTGACTTGCTTCCTTCTTTGAGAGGACCTTGCTCCATTAGTTATCACCTCTGTGCCTTTCAATTGGCTGTTCCTCTGTGATACATGAACATACTCAATTTTCACCACTTTTCAAACAAAACAAACAATAAATAATCATAATAATAACTTCACACGTCAAACACTCTCTCCCTATGTCACCTAGTGTGTTCCTGTCTAAATGGCCACCTCCTCTTCTTTTGAACTGGTTAATGTGGAAGCTTAGCATTGAAATTTCAAGAATTACTTCTGGAAATCCAACCATGGCCATCAATCTTTCGCTGTAGTCTGTGCACACCTCCAGGGTAGCATTTCTAACATTGCACTGTCATTGACATTGGTCTTTCTAGAGTCCTAAATAGGCTGTGGAGTCATTGAGTAACTGGGTTGTTCACCTTTCCATGCCCAGCATCTCACACTGTGTACCAGGCAGAATGGGTGATCGGTAATGCCAATTAAACTGAACACTTCACTCCATACCTCTTCAACTAAGGATACATCTCCCACTCTCTTCTTTCTTGTTCTATCATAAAAAGGTTTAAAAATCTCATAAGAATTTGAGTTGAAGTCATATTAGCAGTGGTTGCCTTCTATCCTCTGTCTCTCTCCAACCTTCACCTCAATATCTTGTAACTACTTGCTAACATATGTTGAGCCACCTCTAGACTCTGGCTCCAAGAAGCAAGGTTCTAATCTCAGTTAGCTTTGCATTTGAGTACCTACAATATAAATGTCTCAGTAATTATTAAAGAAATAGGTGGGGGGGGGATAGGGACAATTTTGAGGGGAAGAAGGAAGGTAAGGTACGGGGGTGAGTTTGCATAACACGGTGAGGTAAAAATAATGAAAACAAGATCACCAATTCCAAAATTTTTCTTGATTTAATATAAAAATGGTACTGATTTGTCAAAAGTGAACATTGTATATTTAATTAAATGAGATATATCTTCTTCCCTATATCTACCCCAAACTCTTTAAAATCCACATTTTATCACATATCAGGGTTCCCTGCTTATCTCAAGGGATATTATTGATATGCATAAGATTACATAAATTACACTTATTAAAAAATAAATAACAATAATACTAAAGTAAAACAATGCTTTTGCTTAGGCCTTTATAGGTAATGGAGCATCATCACATAAGTAAATTATATATCTAACGACCTCTCCAAGAGCTAAGCAGAACAGGTGCTGTTGTTTTCATTTTACAGGTGAGAAAACTGAACTTCAGGGAGGTTAATAGGTGTGTAGGCCTTAAAGCTGTGAATAAATTGAGAAAGAAGCTGAAGGTAAAAGGGAGAAATATTAGATTTGCTCTTTTGAAAATGCTTCAGCGGGAGGAATGCAATCTTAATCAGCAACAACAAACACTTATTCAGCATTTACCTCCTGGAGCTCAGCTCTGCATTTCCAGAGATGGAAATTTTACCAAAAGAAAGAGCAGGCATCACTTCATAGTACCTGAGACAGCAATTTTTTTAAAGAGACCTGGGATTTTCCAACAATTTCCTTTCTGAACATTTTAAATTATAAGTGGCAAGAGATGTACTTATTACCTAATGTTTAACTTTTAATACATTAGCACACTATTTTTTGGTTACACGTGTGATAAGTAAAGGGTTTCTTTGTGTTGCGTGGGTGGGATGTGAACAAACTTTGAAGCTCTTGGATAATTAATATACACTAAATCAGTTGCAACACACTGCTCCCCTTCATCGAACATCTTCATATCCCTCCCTTCCTATTCTGCCCAAGTAGAGTTCCTAAAACCACATTTCCACATTTGCTCCTTTTTTTTTTTTGGTTTAGTTGCCTTTGCTAGTTATTTTTTCAGATGCTTTTATGTGGCCATCCTCCTGCCAATTTCTGAGTGCCTGGAACAACATCTTCTACTTAATCACAGAATCATGAGCAAGAGGGATTTAAGAGATTTAAATGGTAATTTTTAAAGTATACCAAGAATTAACACACTGGAATGGAATATGCAAAAATGAAAATATTTGTTGCATACAAGTAGTGGTATTATGGAGGGATTTTTATTCTTTTTTTCTACAAAATAACAATGCTAATGGTTTATATTACCTTCGCAATAAATAAGGAAGAGTACTGCAGAGTCTTGAAACTGTGACATATTCTTGGATTTACATATGATTTATTTGATAGCAAATAAATCTTCATATCAAATAAGTTTGATTGGGAATAAAACTTCCAATTGTAATGTGCCCCTAAGGAAAAATGCAATCTATTTATCCACAATCTGACTCATGACTTTTTCCAGATTATGTTTTGATGAAAAGCAAAGATTTCTTAGCATTCTTGTTCTGTTTCTCAAGGTAAAATTTTGGGAGGCAAGCGATGTGCAAGAGACTTACCCACTCTTCCTCATCGTAGTCTGAATGATGCGGGATGGAGTCCTGCCTTCTCATAGGTGGGTGTGGGTCCTGGGGGCAGCTCTCGTCTGTGCTGCTCTTTGGAGAGGGTGTTTTCTTAGGGACACCACCTGGCCGGGCAGTATAGAGTGCTAAAAGAGCACTCCTGACCAGCTGATCCTTGAAGGCATGTACAAAAAGCTCTGTCTGGAAAGAAATTGATAAGGATTAGAAATGCCATGGTAGGCATCTCAGCATAGAGCTATGAAAGGGTCAAATGCAGATTTGTTGGCACTTTAGTAGTACATATGGTAGAAGAGGTACAAACAAGAGAGAGAAATAATGTTTTATACCAATCAATGGAAAATAGTTTGGTTTTGGGATGCTGCCAAGCCCTTGAATCATCCTATTCTAGAAGTTAATGCTGAGGTTCTATGTGCAATATAACCTTCATCTGTCTCCTTGCCACCCCCCTCTCCAGCACACACTTTTAGCTCCAAATCCTGTCTTTGGAGATAAATTTCACAGGGGATAATCGTTCGAACAACATCTACTTGCTGTGCCTTTCCAAGTAATTCCAAACATACCCTAAAAGAAAATGCTATCAGATTATGTATATTCGAAATTTTAAACACATTTGAAGGTTAAAGAAACAAAGACATGACTTTTCAAAACATAGAAGCAGGTGACATTTTTTTTTTAATCATCATGGACAGATCTTGAGAGAAGAGATGAAACAGTCAGGTTTCCATGTGAAAACATTTGGCTTTTATTCCTTATTATCACACCCTAAACTGTCTCCTCCACCAAATTGTTTCAGTAATGCTCAATGTTAACAAGGTTACTGTGAAACTTTGCATGGTAGATTTTACAAGCTGGTGGTAAACACATAGTAACTACTATAGTAATGACTGGCTTCTCAACAATAAAGAACTTTACAGCTGTACTTTGCAATTTCCTGATGAAATGTTTAATAGCTTCACACTCTGTAATATACTGGAGGGTGCAGTAATTGATTTTCTGTATTATACTGTGCTTAACATGCATGTGGCCTAACAATCTGTTCAGTCAAAGAGTACAAAGAGGTAACTTAAGCATTGACCCATATTGTTAATATATTCGTACTTTGCAATTGGTTAGGAAGGGGCCCTTTAACTCACAGGGTTATTTTGATAACGTCTCTATTTAATGAGACACCCCTGGATATAATGTTGACTTCACCACTGCTATAACTCAAGGTAATTATTTATCTGTGTACTATCAATATGCAGTCAGCATTGTCATGCCCAACTAGTGGTTCCTAGGTTGTCTCTAAATCTTCCTGTTGTGTCAGCAATAAAAGAAAACCGGTGAAAACATGTACAACACAAGTGCCTAATCACACTTATGTCACATCTGCTTAGTTACTTCCTTGCACTAGGTCAGAAAATTCTAGAGCCAGAAAGAACTGTAAAGCTCAACCTCTTCATTAACCAGATAAGGAAACTGAGAAAGAAGTGCACATGGTTGATTGGTAGCACATATAGAACAGAACTCAAGTTTTCTAGCACACAGTCCAGTGTCTTTTTTACGCCACCACCCACCATCAACCTAGATTTTCTGTCCTTTTTCCTCTTCTTCCCTAACCCCAACTCTTTGGAAAATCTACCAGCTCAATTATTAATCATGCCCACAGTTGCTGGTATAACTATATTCACTCCTAAATTTTTTTATTCCTTTAAACACTCTGTTATTAGTTGTGGTGAAGCCATTTTGAAGGTCAGAAAAAACAAAAAAATACAGTTGAAAGAATATACAAGAGTAAAATGTTGGAAAATAGTGTGGTAATCAATTAGAGAAACAAAATAAAAAGGCAGAATATATTGGAAAGGAACAAAAAGAAGCTTTAATTAATGTTCACACTGAAGTGTTAAAATGAAAATGGAAGATATTAAAAAAAAACAATGCAAAAGGTGGCTAAACAGTACTTAAACAAATCAGCATAGTTATAGCAAAATGGGGAAATGTTATTTATGTAATTTTCCTTATGACTTGGATGTGTCCATCAAAGTGAATTTAAATATTAAAAATGTGTAAATGGAAGTAAATTCACTTCCATTCAGCTTAAGTAAACTATTTCTCTGTTGATGATTTCAATAAACTCTTTTGATTTATTTATAGAGCAAAACAGCTTGCCTTCTTTGAATTCTTGCTACTACAGCTCCAGTCTCTACAATGCTCACATAATTACTATGTAGCTGAGTATCTATTCACACCCAATGAAATTTTCTACAGTACTTATAATTGCCATCATTTTCTTCCCATAGCATGCACACACAGAGATTCCACTTCATTTATTCAAATCTCATTTGTGTTGATTTACCACCCAAGGCAGGAGAGATAATGCAGTTGATTCTTGCAGTTCTACAACCAAGCATTTTCTTTGGGTAGCTGAATACAAAGCACAAATTCTTAAACAAACACAATGGTAGCTGATATTTTACTTTGTATCTATACTGACAAATTTATCCGACTATCTTGGAAACTCTCTTGATTACCAGAATCCTGTGCATAGAATGGCATTTTGTTAGAAAATAGCTAAATATTCTATATCAATCATGCAATTTGAAACAAATCTGAATTTCCTCGAGTAGTATTACTTAGTAAATGCAGATCAGTGTAGACCCTGGACATTTTACTGGGTAAATAAATCACTTTGAGGAGAATAATGTAGTCACTCAATCCCCATACATCTGTATGCTGCTGTTCTTGCAACTTCTTTGATACTAGGGAAGTTAAAAATCGTGGGAAGGATGAGACCAAGTCTCAAATTTCCCTATTGAGTCTATTCTTCTTCACTCTCACTACCTTAATGAAAGAAGAAAGCCTAATGTTATCATGGGGTAAAGAAAAACCATTGGGTTAAAATATAAGTTTAATAATATAGGAAGAAAGCATCAATTCTGAACACACGGCAGAACTAGTTCATTTGTTTGATATAACAAGAGAGAGGAGGAATGCTATCTTAAAGATGGAATGTATTCTGGGCTTACTGAAATCTTTCCAATTTATATTCTCATACAATGATTCTTCAAAGCAACACACAGAACTATCTGCAAGAATAAAACTCTAACAATTACTTCTCCTGGGTATGGATGAAGAGAATTTCCTAGTTTATTGAATATTAATGGCAGAGGCATAGTTAGGAAATGTTTATTTTTAACACTCTTTTTCTCTACAGATCTCAACAAATTAAGCAAAGTCCCATTCTATTGAGAATCTCTTTATTTTTCACTGAAAAAAACCAAGGCAATGCCTAATCCTACCTGAAATATAGAAGTAGTCAATGGCATCAACAAATGATTATTACCTTAGTAGACATGTACGTGGCAAGAAAGAATTCTGTTCATTTATTTATTTTTATTTTTTTATTAGAAAAGTTGTGGGTATACAGAGCAATCATATATAAAATACAGGATTCCTATATACCATCCTGTTATCAACATCATGCAATGGTATGATAAAATTCTATTTATTTTTAAATTTGATATGCTTTAAATAGTTCATTGGGCAATAGTGTCGTACTCTGTCATTAGTGCGTTAACGTGTGTTCAACACATCCTGAAGGAAAGAACATTGGACTACCAGCTAGGAAAGTTACTTGACATCTGGGCAGATCACATAAATTATCCACTTGGCCAAATCATGTAAGCAGTCTTTCACAGTTTGTACAAAATTATGCCTACCAGTGAAATTCTCATGGAACTTCTTTGTCAACTGTAAACTCTTCCATTTATAGAATGCTCTTTTCAGTTTCCTTTGCTGACTTATCCCCTATACAGAATACAGTAGGTAGACACCAAGGGACATTAAACCTTTCTCCCCAAAGCTTTTCTTCATTGGTGATGTAACCCATTCCTCAATACTTTCAACTATCATCTCTATGCAGAGGTTTCTAAAATCCATGCCTGTACACACTTCCACTCAGTTATTTCCACCTGAAAGTCCTTCAATTTCAGAAGCCCAGCCTGACATCAACATTTTTTAATAAATGTGTTCTTCCCAGCAGTTTTATCTGAACATATCATTACTATTCAGCAACTCAGAGTCCAAAGCTCTAGATCTTCCTCTTTAACACTTATCTTCTGGATTTGGCATCAAGTTCTACTAGTTTTACTTTTTCAATAATTTCAAAGACTGACCCTTACTTTACATTCCCACAGCTGGTTAGTTAGGATCCTTTCTTTACATTTCACACAGATGCCTTCCATAGTTTCCTTATTGGTTACTTTTCTTAAGCTAACATTTTTTTCAGGATGTGATCAAAGGTTACCAACATTAAAGTGTGGATTCCTGGTTCCCACCCCAGAATTAAAGAAATCATGTTTTTTGCAAGCTTCCCAGGTAATTGTGATAACTGATTTTTCAAATCGACGGTCCTAACTCAGTCTATCTATTTTTATGAGGATAATTTTCACAGAGCATGCATCTGGTCCTTCCTTACTCAACGGCCTTCTCGATGCCTACAGAAAAAACTTTCTCTTGGCTTAATCACTAGGAATGGGCTGGCTAGATCACATGGCGTTGGTTTAATTTTATGAGACACTGCTGAACTAGGTTCCAAGTTGTCCAAGCAATTTTGTACGCTTCAGTGATGATGGATACATGCTAGTAGGAGTTTGAATTTGCATTCCCCTAATGAAATTATGTTGAACATCTTTGCTTGTACTTATATTCCATTCATATATGTTCTTTGATGAAGTGTTCAATTCTTTCGCCCATTTTTAAATGGGTTGTTTGTCTTATTATTGAGTTGTAATAGTACTTCATATCTTCTGAAACAAGTCCTTTGTCAGATATATATTTTACAAATATTTTCTCCCAGTCTATGGTTTGCCTTTTCATTTCCTTAACAGTGTCTTTTGAAGGACAAAAGTTTATCATTTTAATGAAGTCTAATATGTCTTTTGTTTTTTTTCTTTGGTTCATGTTTTTTGTGTTCTAACAAAATCTTGCCTAACTCAAAACGACAAACATTTTCTCCTGTATTGCCATCTTAGTTTCCAAGGGCTATTATAACATATACCACAGAATGGATGGCTAAAACAACAGAAATTTATTGTCTCATAGTTTTGGGATGTAGAAGTTCTTCGGTATCAACAGGCCATGCTTTTTCCAAATTCCGTAGCATTCTGGTGGTGGTGGCTTGCCAGCAACCTGTAACTCAATGTCTGCCTCCATCTCATGGTGATCTGCCTCCTTCTGTCTCCCTCTACCACTGTGTCCATGTTTCTTGCTTATACAGTCTCCAGACATACTGGATTAAGGCCTACACTGATATAGTTTGGCCTCATCTTAATAGGAACTTCAAAGATCCTATTTACAAATGAATTCACATCCACAGGACTAGAGGTTAGGACTTGAACATGTCTTTCTGGGGAACATGATTCAATCCACAGCAGTGTCTTCTAGAAGTTTGTTTACTTTTTGAAGAGCTTATATATTAAGTTTTAGGATTCATTTTGAATTAATTTTTATATGTATGTGAGGTATAGATAAAGGTTATTTTTTCACATGTGGATATCCATTTGTTGAAAAGATATACTTTCCCCTAATAAATTTTCTTGGCACATTTGTCTGAAGTCAATTAAACACATATTTGGGGGTCTATTTCTAGGGTTTCTATTCTATTCCATGGATATATATGTCTGTGCTTTGCAATAATATTTTGCAAACTACAAAAACATTGCTATTAGTTTTGTTTTAAAGAGACAATATGATTAAGGAAATTAAACATTTGATTTGTTTTATATTTGTCCATATATTCTACATTTTGGCACTCTTTATTCCTTTGAGTAAATCCAATTTTCCCCTGTATCATTTCTTTCTTACTGAGGACTTTTCTGTAACATTTTCTATAGTGCAAGTCTGCTATGAAATCTCTCAGATTGTGTTTGTCATAAATGGGCTGTATTTGGTCTTTATTTTTGAGACATCTTCTTTATGTGGAATTGTAAGTTTATATATATATATATATATTGGTCATCACTTAGAAGATATTACTCCATTGTTTTCTGGCTTGTATAGTATCTAATGAGAAGTATATTGTCATTCTCATCTTGTTCCTTTGCATATAATGTGCCTTTTTTGTTTTCGGGTTGCCTTCACAATTTTTTTCTTCATCTGTGTCTCAGCACAGATGAACTTGTTTGTTTGCTTTTTTAAACTTTATTCTGCTTAGGGTACATTGGCCTTCTCAGATCTGTGGTTTCATTAGTTTTATCAAATTTTGAAAAAAAATGGCCATAATTTCTTGAATATTTTTCTCTTCTCTTCTCTCTCTTGTTCTTCGGGGACTCCAATTATACCTATGTTAGATTGCTTGGTACTGTCCTAGAAGTCATGAATGTTCTCTTCCTAGTTTTCAGTCTTTTTAAGTTTGTGATTCCTTTGGATAGTTTCTAATGTTATGTTTGCAAATTCACTGATTATTCTTCCGTAGCAACAATCTGATGTTAATTGTACCTAGTATAGTATCTATTTCTTGAAGTTTTCTTTGAATCTGTTTTCTATCTTCCATTTTTCTCCTTAACCTCTTCAGGTGTTTTTCTGCCTTCTTGAATACACAGGATATATTTAAAATTGATATTTTAAGATGATTATCTGCTAATTTCATCATCTCCATCACTTCTGGGTTGGTTTCTATTGACTGAGCTTTCTTCTCGTTATAATTCATATTTTCCTACTTCACTGCTTGCTTGGTATATGTTTATTGAATTTGCCAGGCATTTTGTATTTTACATTCTTGGTTGCTGGATACTATTGTGAGCCTCTAAATAATGTTTGTTCTTTTTTTTTTTTTTCCAAATATGCTATTAAGTTACTTGGAATCAATAGGATCCTTCCAAACCTTGATTTTAAGCCTTGTTAGGGTGCACCAGCCACAGACTTTAACCTAATTTAGACCCACTACTAGTGCAGCACTTTTCTGAGGGCTCCTACCCAGTGCCTGGCATATTACAAGGTCTTTCCACTCTGCTGATAGGAAGATAAATTATTTCCAGCCCTGTGTGAACACCAGGAATTGTTTCATATACTTATTTCTGGTATTTATCTCCCTGGATTTGGATACTTTATTCTCATGCACATGCAGAGTTGTTCTGAGGCAAAGACCCTGGATTTGGATAGTTAATTCTCATGCACATGCAGATTTTGTTCTGAGACAAAGATTTAAAGAGACCCATCAACATATCTCTGAGGCTCTTGCAGTTTTCCCCTCTGATACACTACTCTGAGAATTCAAGCCATCTTGGCCTTCTCAAACTCCAATTTCTGTCTCTTCAACTTGAAGAGATATTCTTTGGGTTCCTCTTCCCTGTGCTGTAGCCCAACAGTAATAATGCCTATAAACCACTGTTTTGGGATTTTGTCCAGTTTTCTTGTTATTGAGTGTGGGAGGGTCCATTCTATTCCATCATGTCTGGAAGCAGAAGTTCTGATTCCGTAATTTTATGTACCAGCTTCATTCCTAACATTATCTTACTTTCATATCTGTATTTTCCCTATTGTCCAAATTTCTAATGGGCACACATTTGATTTTTGTATAATATTGCTTACTTCACTATTTAAATATTTACCATATGAAGGTGAGTATGAAAAGAAGAAACTGAAGTTCTAATCCTTAAATTTCGTTTTCATCTATACCAGTTATTCTCAGGTTACTTTAGACTCCTAATATATACTTTCACTAATGATTTAAAAAACAAACAAACACAAAAACTCTACTGATTAAGTTCTTCCTTTCAATTTGAGACTGAAATAAGAGTGGTTGAATTGAATAAGCAATAAGAAATTCTCAGTACCTAAGTAATCAACACTATCAACGTTCTTCTGTGTATTTTGTGTATCTTAGCACATGGGAGAACATTTCTGAGTTATGTTTTGCAATGAAATGCTTCTTATTTTCCTTTGGATACAATAGCATGCTTTTATATATTATGCTGGGTATGAAAAGAGGCTGGGAATTGGCAGAAATGAGGATTTCTCAAAAAAATTGTGGGCAAGGCTGCTAATATTTGCAAAATAGCACCATTTCCAAACATTTTAACAATTGCAATATTGTGAAACATCCTCATTTTAAAAATTCTTAGTGAAAGTTAGGAGTGATTTTTTTTGTCATATAGCATCCAGTAAAGTACCACACACAATTAGGTGCTCAATAATGCTTTTTGATGAGTAGGATAATAATGACTTTCTAAACAAAGCCCATCAGTCTCTGTGGATGGGTATTTGAAAGCTACCATCATACATGTTTCTGAGCTATAAGAGATATATCTATACAGTTCCTACATTTAGGCCCTTATATTTTCCATTTGAATTTCTTTATGTGACTATTTTTCTCTTATTTCTTTCATAGTATTGCATGCTTTTATTCTTGGGATAAGGAAAATGCATTCTTATTTCACTCTTTAAAATCTTTCCTATCATATGTTAAAATTTTGACCTATCCTTTGCTTTTCTGTTGGAATTATTCAGATAAACTCACAGATCAACTTTTATTATAATCCCACATCATATAATTAAATTGTTTCTTTAATATTTTTATGAACTAATATGCAGAAAACAAATCCAATTATCTATCTGAAGTTATGCTGCAAAATTAAAACTTAGACTAAAGCTGAGTTGATGCACATTAGGACATGTAAAATTTATAGAAAACATCCATTCTTGTAAAATCTCAGGTATGTGTCCTCCCACAACCTACCTGCATATTTCCATAGTTCCTCATACAAGTATGCATCATAGCATTCATTGCATGTTTGATAATACAGCATAATGGTTAAGCTCATAGAATCCGGAGACCCCAGACTCACAAGGTAACTTTGGGCATATTATTTAAAAGTTCTGTGCCTCGTTTCCGCAAATGAATAAAGAAGATATTAATAGTACCTACCACGTAAGACTATGAAGATTAAATGTGGAAAATAAAATTACCTACTTCCTGGAATTGCAAAAATTGAGTCCTTAAAACAGTACCTCCCCATTACAAACCCTCCAATAAATGTGAGCTATTGCCATCATTATGATCATCACAACCACCACCATCCAAGAATTGTGAACTTCTTGGGAAGAACAGGCATATATCTTACTCCATTTTGTGCTCCTAGTATCAGGACAGTGCTTGAAAATAATGTGAACTTGGTAAATGTTTTTACGTTTCATAAATTGTTTTTGTTTGTTTATTGCACCAATGGATGTTTAGAGGGATGGAATCTTGCTGGAGAGCTGAACCCTGTGGCTATGTTCTCAGGAGAATTAGAGATAATGTAAATTATTGTTGAGATCTACAAATATTGCTTGCTCTAAAACTCCCCAAATATGCCTTGCTAGGAAGTTGGGTTTCTCTGTTGTCCCTTGCTTTTTCCCCAAACTCTGGGGATATGTTGAACTGCCACTTGCTTCCATTACTGTCATCTCCAGATCAATGGCTTACCTGAGAGGAAAGATGCCATTCCATCACAAACTAGCTGAAAGTCTCTCTCCACTCTACCATGGTCTACTCCTCAGCCTTCTTCACCCTCTGCTTTCTATTGCAGTGAGCTTTCCCATGTTCACCTGCTCAAAGGCTATAAAACTTTCAGGGTTTCCTTATGACTATAGACCATCCCTATTGTGTCTTAAATATATTATCAGAATGAGCTCATAAGAAAACAATTCATTTTACAAACATACCAGTTCAGATTCATTAAAAGAAACAAGGGAACTATCAATGAAGAAAGGATTTTTATTCTCTAATCCACAGAGTATAAGACCCCTGAAACTTAAAAAAAAAAGTTTTAAATTTAAATCTTGTTAATATTAAATTATATTATAATTTTAAGATGCCAATAAATCTATTTATCTGGTATGCTAAATTCATGGATCATACTCTATTTTAAATCATGGGCTACTAACAGTCTTCATAGACTTCGCAAAACTCTGTTATTTTAAATAATTCTTTAAAATTCCAGGCATGAATTCTTAAAAAAAAAGTATGACTTGCAAATTCAACTTTAAAAAGATCCTCCTAGCTTCAAGGGCTGACAGATTTATTAGTAGACAAAGCTTGTCTACTCAGTAGAAAAACATATGGGAAAAAGTTAGAGCAATGCTGAATTAAAGGAGGAGAAAATACCCAAACCCAGCACATCACTGCAGCAAGTTGTAAATGATGTATGAAATGACAAATCCCTGCCTGATGCACAGGAAGAAGATAAATACTGTTCTGTAACCACTGCAGTGATGTGCTATTCGCTAAAATTTTCTGCTTAGGTGAATCCAGAAAAGCCCCACTTAATTTACAAATCCAAAATGGAAAATAGCCAAAAATAAATTATATTATTCTACTCTATGCAACAATCTCCTATTTTTTTTTCCTTTTTCCCTGCCATAAAGACCCATTTATTGCTATTAGATATTAAAAAGTGTTGCTGAGGAGTTTGTCTACCAAAAATAAATTTTAAATAAGGAAATGTGAAAATACGTTCAATATATAGGGGATACCAAGAAGAACTTACACTCCAGAGTCAACCAAACGCGGATTTGAACCCTGGTTATGTTTGAAACCTGGATTTGAATCCAGGTGCATGCTTTTACATATTTATTTTTAACCTCCCTGAGCTTCAGTCTTTTCCTTTCTGAAATTAAGATAATATATATCCCATGATTGTGAAGATTAAATGAAATAACCTAAGACCTGAAGCCCCTAACACAACATTCGACACAAAGTAGGTACTTGTAATATTTGGGTCAATATTGTCCCCCCTTTTCATGATGGAGGCACCTGTTCTGGCACGGAGGGAATTCTGCATTTGAACAGGAAGACTTGGGTTTTGATCTTGTGCTTTTTAATTTATTATACAATTCACTTGAACTTTCCAAATATATATTAATTAATTTCGATGAGAAAAGATATTAGTTTCCTTCCATGAGAAAAATATATGAAAAGTACACTTTAAATTAAAATGTTAAATAAGTACAAGGATTATTAGAAATTAATATAACTGAGTCGAAACTATATACTATATAATATTCAAGATACTATGAATCTGTTCTTCAGTGAGGTGAAGAACTATCCAGGGACATTACTCTAGAACTATAGCATGTGAATTTTCTCTGGCCAGTTTCTTCAAGGGCACACACATGGGAGTATCTCATAATAAATAGCAAGATGTTCTCAGAATGCAGAGAAGGATGAGTACATGAGATTCAGACTCCAGGATATCTGGCTTCACATACAAGATCAAGCTGTAATTTTTCTTTATTATTCTGTCTTGGTTTTCTCTATATCATACAGCTGCCCTAATTAGTTGTCAAAGTTGATGTTGAGTATCTACAAAGGATCCCAAGCAGACTACTCTTACTCATGGCAGATGCAAATGCAATACCCCATTGGAAAAAATGAAGGCCCCACTATATTTTAAACAATAATCGATACCCTTGGAAATGTTTGGAACCCTTATCTAGTATATGATGTTGAAAGCAAACTGAGACAGAGGAATAACCCCATGCCATTGATAAGAATCCACAACAAAATTCTACTTTCAAATGGAGTGGCATTCTTATTCAATTGTAGAGCTTCATATGTGGAGAAGTTAAGTAATCACTAGAGGAAAATAAAGTAATTTTCAAAACCTAATTGAATTCATTTAATAAGACCACAGACAAAAGAAAATGAAAAACGTCAAGGAAAAGAGAAAATCTACTCCAACCACTAACGTGTTTCACTTCCTAACAGGAAAAAAAAAGCAATAGTAAGATTTGAAAAGAGAATGAGGTCAATTCATTTTGATCTGGTGGCAATACTTTGAAGCTTACTTTTTAACCTAGTCTATTTTACATTTCCAGATGCTATGAAAAGCAATGTATGCAGAAAGTAGCTCCAATGGGAATTTGACTATTTCATTTTCCCCACTGTAGCAATGATTTGGATCTTACTTTTTCTGAAAGCATCTTTAAACAGTTCTTCAAGCTGTCTGGAGAATGCTGGCTTGCTGAATTAAGTAGTAGGTCTGCATGGGTTGCTATAAGAGGTTGTAGTTGATTGATGTTGCTGAGAACTTCTTTTGCTTTGGCTGTGTTTTCAGGTGAATAGTAAATGAACTGGTATCCAGTACTGCAACAACAAAGATAAAGGCAAATTACACAGAAAGCAGAAAAAATTTGCAGCTCTTAATCCCAAATGGCAAATGATAAAGAGAACTCCAAATACTATCACTTCCTACTGAACAGATAAGACCTGTTCTATGAGATGTTTTACTATATTCTAGAGTTTTTAAGAAATTTGACCGGAAAACTTTTAAGAGTCAGTAACAAAACGCAGTTCTTGCTCAAACACAAAGAAAAGTCCTTATGATTTTATATGTCAGGTATTAGTATTCAAGAAAATTATAATTAATATTAAGTACTAATTAAATTTAGACCATGTAGTACAGAGGAAAAAGAATGTTTTATATTCAGGCCAATCTGAATATGCATCCTGACTCTGCCACTTATTAGCTGGGAAACTTTGGGAAGCCCTCATCTTCCTCATCAGGAAAGTGGGAATAATTATCCAAACAATTCTATGAGGTGGATAAGACTGGAGATCATTTATGTGAAGTGAGTAAAATAGTGCTTGGTGCCAAGTAAGCATTCAATAAATATTGTGTATATTTTTTCCCTTTTTTTCCCATAATACTCTGGGGAAGGGAGGGCTGTTAAATTTTAATAGCTGAGAAGTGGGTTGAAATAAATTAATGCCAAGTTTACATATGGAGAATTTTATTGGATTGAAAGAGAACATTTTTGGCAAAAAATTCCGTTATACTATTTTATCAGCACTCTTTTGTTCCTTGTGGTTTCCCATCTAACTTGCAAAGAGATTTAAAACTGATTATTAATTGATGGATTACTGGCTTTTATAATTGTCACCTAGGAAGTGATCAAACATGTTACGGCAGTAGAGTTTTCATGGAATGAAGTAAACTGAACAATTTCACTAGATAAGACAAAGGAGGCCTTCCAGAAGGGAAAGCAGTAAAGCAAGAGAGGGAGAAGAAGTCACAGCTGGTGCCTTCCCAGAACAGTTACTTGTATCCCTTGACATCAGCTGTAAAAACATTGTCCATAACAGCTTGCAGCCTGTGTTGAGCAGTTACTGAATATTTTCACTATATTATTTAAATTCTCATAACTCTATTTCTCATTTTGAAAAGTAGAAATCATAAAGAAAAATGAACATCTAGGAAGCATTCTCTCTCCCCTTCCTTTCACACTAACGATTTTCAGGGAGAAGTATCAGAATCTTCAGGGGAACAATGTTCTTTTGCAAAAGGATACTGAATATTCCTACTACTTTTTTGCAAAATTATTAAAAAAAAAAGTCCTTGGCTGCTTGGACTATTCAGAGGATAGGACAAGAAATCAATGGAGGGTACAGTATTATAAAGGCTAAGAAACACATGACTGGACTATGATACTCTTAGAAGGGATTTGCTCTTGATTTCTTGCTTCCTAGACTTGTAAATTTCAGAAGCAGGAGCTTAAAATAAAACGTATCTTAACTACTTATTATATATTCTTAATGAAAATTAAAGCAATTGACAATTGCCAGAAGGAGAAAGAAAGAAACAGTCTCAGTCAATTACTTCTTATCTCTTTCTGGCTCACAGCTGGTTGAGACTGAAAATATCCTGTGGGCATACACAAGGCCTTTAAAAAAACCATGCAGTGGGATGTTTCTCTGGTCATCTGCACTCAGACTGGATACAAAGTTCAATCCACTGAAGACTTTAGTAAACCCAACAACTGGGAGATATTTTTGCAAAGAAAATGATTATCTAAAGATATTGCTGCATCATCAGAGTGGGAATGTGATTTCATATCCTCAGCTATGACTACAGAAAGTAGCACCTACCACCGACTGAGATAGGTTGAATTATGCACTCCAGGAAAACAAAAATCTTAATCTATTCCTATGGTTAACCCACTGTAATTAGGACCTGTATAAGACGTTATTTTTAGTTAAGTGTGGCCAACTTATTAAGTTGGGCTTTAAACCAAATTACTGGACTCTTTTATAAGCAGAACAAAATTCAGACACAGAGAAAGCCATGGGAAAAGCCAGAAGCTGGAAGTCAATCAAACCCTGAAGGAAAAAAAGAGGACATGGCATGTGACAGAAAAGTCAGGGACCCAAGGCTCACCAGCAGCTAGTCCCAGAACACCACAGGCTTCAGGAAGAAGCACTTCCTCACCGATGCCTGGATTTGGGGCTTCTCCTAGCCTCACAATTGGAAGCCAACAAATTCCTGCTGTTTAAGCTAACCCATTCTGTGGTATTTGTGATCGCAGTTGGCAAACTAAGACAAGACTCCACACAGAAAGCAGCGTGTGGTAACTGCTCTGTGATTCCTCTTCACTCTTTGGCTCTTCTGTCCTTTGGGTTTGCTTTCTGGTGTTGTCTTTCTGGTTATAACAGGGCTCCTAGAGCTCAGCTCTTGGAAAGCAAGAGTGCCAGTGGCCCTGCATGGTCTTCCCTCTTTCTCTTCACATGACTGTCCTCTTTTTGAGCATATCATATCTGACCTCTCACACACTCACTCCCATGCATTCTTTTTGACTCCTGTCACCACTGCCTTCCTTCTTTATTAATATCATTCTTTCCTGGCAGTTCCCTGTTACTTTATTCCTGAATGTTAATTCCTTTCATTATTTTTTCTATATATTATTTCCTCTTCAAATTCCCTCTCCATTTGATTCCAATACACACATTTTCAAGACTTATTTCTCACATACTCTTGCTTTATACCCTAACCAGGGTGGTGCTCAAATTTTATCAGTCATATGACTCACCTGGGAATGAAGACAGACTCTGAGTATTTGTAAAAAAAAATAAAATAAAATAAAAGCAGTTTCCTTGGCAACCCCAAGAGATTCTGATTTAGTAGGTTGCAAAATTTGTAACAAGCACATCAGGAGAGCCAGATGCAGGCAGACAGTTGAGCACATTTAGAGAAACCCGCTCCCATTGCTCTGACTGTGAGATTCCTCCAAATTCTCACTGTTCCTATACAATGATTCTGATAACATTTCTCCTTAATTTATTCTAATTTTTTAGTACCTTTTTTAAAACTACTTTTACTCTCCATCCTAACATTCAGCTCAAATTGCTTTGGTTCCCTTCTTATAACCAATGTTGTCTCTCCCGGCCACTTTTTTTTTTCTGCAATAAGGAAGCTGTTTTATTAAACAAATGGATGCATTTATTTTGTAGAAAACAGCAACATTTCTTCCTCTCCTCTGCAGTTCTCTGGAGGCCACCACTCCAGAACCTCACATTCATATAAACACACTTTCAGCAGCAGTCTTGAAAAGAGGCTAAAGGAAAGTGCAATTCTCAAAGTAACTCCACATAACTGAAGCAGGAATATAAACAGGCAGAGGTTAGGAGGTCTCTTCGTTAGCTCTCTGCTGACAGGCCCTACTCTTGCTCATCTTGTCTTAACAAGAAACAGTTTAGGAACAGAAGCTCCTCAGCATATAAGGAAGTAATATTGCCCAACCTTCTTGGTGCATCTCTTCCAAATCCATCTATTCTTATGTTGTAACTAGCTTATTTGCAATTTCTTCAAGAATTTAGTCCTGGTTTACATCCCTGTTAACATGTCAATTGCCCATCACCCAGTCCTTTCAATTATCCTTCCTTCCTTTTCTCCCAATATGCTCTCCATCCTCCCTCATTCCATTCCCCACCACCACTCCCAGTACAGTCTTTAATCATCATCAGGACATAAGCTCAACTCTGGCCTCCTCCTGTTAAGTCATTCTCCTTTGGAGCTGGAGTTACATATCAAGCATCAGGGCTTCTGATTAAGTTTTTTAACGATGAGCATCTTACCTAGTGGAGCTGAAAGATTAATAGTCCACAAGAAAAACCAATTTTGGTGTCCAGGATGAAATAGTATGATATGGGAAAAAATTATCACCACCCACAAAATAATTTTAAGTATACATAAATTTCATCTACCTATACAGTGCCTTACTCTTCAAACATGTCATATAGTTTAACAGTTATAGCTTCTTAAATTGAAAGTTATGAGTATAATTTAATTATCTAGATAAAAAGAATATAGCTAAACTCTATTTTATAGTGGCCTGAAATTTAAACTGAATCCAAACATTTGAACCAACTATCAAAACCAGAAGAAAGACAAAATATTTGTAGGACAAAATATATTTTATAGGATATATATAACATAGTAAATCATGGGTAATGAAAATTGAAATTATTTTCATAATATTTTTTCTATTGATTAATCATAGAGCTCATATACATATGTGTGTATGTGTGTGTGTTGTTACTGTGGGTGTCAGATTATTTGGTGGATGCAAATAAAAATAAAGCACATAGTAAAGTAATACTCATATTCATATATTCTAGCCAAAGTACAATTAAAACAAGGATCTATCTATATACTGGAGAGTATTTTCCATCTCAGCTCCTTTTGCTTGTGCTCCTTATTTCCCCATCCTCTAGTGTTGTCATGTTCCAGGGCTCAGTGCTTAGAATTCTTCCCCTTTTTATCTACATGTCCTTCCTAAGTGATCTCATTTAGACTTGTGGAGAAAATAACTCAATTGTCCCAATGATTCCCAAATTTACAACTTTAGACTAAACTATTCCAGGAACTACAATCTAAAAAAAATGCTGTCCTCTTGACAGCTCCACTTCAAACTTAACATATCCCAAATTGAGCCCCTGGTCTGCTCCCCATTCTCAACAACCAGCTCTTGCCTATCTTAGTTCATCACAACTCAATTCTCCAGTAACTCAAAAAAATCTTGATATGGTCTATGACTCCTCTTTTTCTCTCCTACCGTGTACCAATTTTGCAGCAAATTCTGCCTCTTCCTTCAAAATATATGTACAATCCAACCACTTATATAGTTTCATACTCACTCTACCACCCTGGAATATGCCAGGATTATTGCAATAGCCTACAAATTGGTTCCCCCACCTCTGTCCTTACCTATACTATCTTCTTTGAAAGAAAGAATACCCTAAGACAGTGAAATCCTTTTCTTATGTTTAGGATTTGAAGTAAGTAGAAAAACAAGGAGAGGGAACTAAAGCAGTTTTTCTTAGCACCCTGATCACAACTACCATATCCTGGGACTCACTCTGTTACTATCTTTCCACCTCCACTCTTTAACCCATTCACTCACCCAAGCTCTTACTTTAGCAGTAGGTTTAAGAAAAAAAGCATAAGAGAGAGGATGAATAAGCAATGAAGGAAAAGGGGAGGGAAAAAGAAGGAAGAAGAGTCATGGGCAGAAGAGGACAGGATCAACAAGGTTAGGAAAAAATGCTTTCTTGGTAGCTGTGGAATCATGTGACTCTGCACCTGAAGCAGAATTAAATCGCCAGAGAAAATATAAGGACTAGTCCCACCTGTTTTTCCCAAATCAAGCACTACTTGTAAAAAAAAATGATCTCTTGAATTCAGAAGGAGGGACAGACAGGCTCTCAGTTCTATCTAAGAAGTTAAAACCATGTAGATAATAACTGAAAATTTATACCTTAGTGCACTTGAATATACCTTTCTGGCTTCACAGGGTTTAACAATGTGCTTCATGAAATTGTCAAACAAAACAAAACATAGCTCTGCTTTACCCAATGCATCCTCTTCAGGGAAAAGAAACAGAAAGTAGATGACATTTGTTTTGTTGACCTCCTGTGGATTTCACTTATATAATTAAATGAGTTGTACAATCTAAGTTTAAATTGATGTTTATCTTTAAAGCAACTCTTGTTTAAAAAAGTCTTGGTTTCATGGAAATTTGGAATCAGGAGAATATTTTGATCAAATCTTGATTTGGTCACTTTTTAGCTCTATGACAAGTGATGTTGAAAAGGAGGGAAATAAACTAAAATTAATTTCTGCTCAACATGTCCCATCAAAGGAAATTTGCCTATCGGCTCTGATGTCAGTGGCTTCTATTACAACAGCTTGCAAGTTTTTAATTCCAATTTCTTGGTCATTAAGACCCATCTTCTATATTCTTCCTTTCTTTAGCCCCATTCTTGCCCTAATAAATTTTTTCAGGCATCATTAAATGCCCTTTAAATAAACAATTATATTTAATTAAAAGTATCTAATAAAATCCTGAGAGATAGGAATTATTGTTGCCATTTTATTGATTATGTAACAGAATCTGAAGCATTAGAGCTGGGATTCCAATCTTGGTTGACCCAAAGTCCAGTGTATTTATACTTCATGCCATGGCCTATTCCTACTTCTCCCTGAGTTCACTCAACCTCCTTTGCCCACTTCCAACTGTCTGGTCAGTTCTATTTCTGTCTTGTTAAACTGCTGGTACTTTCATCTCACTTCTCTATGTCCCATCCATTGATTCCATGTGATATCAAAAACTTTCCAGCTCCATCCTGGACCCTGCCCACTTATATGCCTACTCAAGGTTTGGAGTAAGATAAGGTACAAGAATAAAAATCATTCCCAAGTATTCTTCAAAGGTAAATTTCCCTTGAGTGCAAATGGGCATAAGGGATCTTTTTGGGGTGATGAAAGTGTCCTTTGGATTGCATGACTCTGTAATTTAGCAAAAATTATTGAACTGTACACCAACATAGGTCAATTTTTACAGAATAAAGCTCTTTAAAAAAAAGAAAAAAAAGCAAATGTTTCCAGCATATGATATTATTTTGTTGGTGATTATGATTTTGAGATAAGAATACAGGAACACAGATGGCATATTTACAAGGCATTTAAGTTTTTTCCCCATTAAATCCGATGATAGTTTTTCAGAGAATCTCTAATAAGGAAAGAATTTATACCGTATAATTTACATTAATAATCTAAATCTCTCTTTCTCTTTCTCTCTGGCTATCTATCTATCTATCTATCTATCTATTAAACAGCTAATAATTATTGGGTATACATTATGTCCCTAACACTCTGCTAAATGCTTTTTAGGAATTATATCATTTAATCCTGACAACAACCCTTTGAAGAATAAATATTATTCCATTACACAGATGTGGAAACTGAAGCCTGGGAAGGTTAAATAACTTGGCCTCGATTACCAAGTAGTAAGTGGTATAACCAGGGTTCAAACCTGGTCTTTATTATTACACAGTTTGAACTCCTAATTATGTTTAACTATCTCTTGTACATAGTTCTGACCCATTTTATGTATAGAAAAAAAAAATATATAAAACCATAGCTCATACGGGAAACATCTTTTCTTAGGAACATAATGGGCGGTACAACCTATAAATATTAAATAAAATATAACTGAAGAAATTCTCATCTTTTAGTTAAAACAAAGCTCATTAGAGAAGATAGATGACCCTATTTTATGACAGAGACTAGACTGAAGAAAGAATTTGAAAATCTTCTTGCAACAAATTACTTTCTTTCCACAAATATTTAATGACTGCTACTCAGTCAATGCATTGAAGAACGTGAAAGGTTGTGTGTGATGATGCCTGTCCTCTAAATATCCCAGGCAGGGCTGGTGGCAGGGGTGAAGAAAAAGGCAGAAGTTTTGTCTCAATCTTTGCACAAGACCTTTCAAACCCAAGGCTCTAGATTCTTGTAGTATACAAATATCCTCAGGGTAGCCATAGTTTCAGGGCTTGCTTACTAATCACTCCTGACACAATAGCCCCTAACATTCCTTTGAGGTCAGACAGTTATTTAAAAGCACTGTAACAAGATGTCACATTGTATTCAACCCTTCTAGATATTTTGTAGCTGGAGAAAAAAATTTTTCTTCATATAATCTGTTTCTCCATATTTGCAGTAAATAGAAGTTGTAAAAGGGTTCCATACAGACATTTCTCATTGTATAATTGAAACAAAAATATACTAAAAGAAATAGAACCCTGTGTCTATTTGTACCACCCTAAATTTACTTATTAGGTTTTATAACACATTTACCTATGTATTTAGATTGATGTCGTCTGTTTATATATAATTTCTTGCTTTCTTTTGAATACATGTTTTAGTCACATCTCTCCCTCATAATTGACAGTCACTCAATCAGGATGTTTCTGATATTTCACTATTGTGAAGAGCAATCTATGAATACCTTTGAAAATTACTGTTTCTCTTTGTATTATTTTTATTGTGGGTACAGTCCTTAAAAAGAGGCATTCCTGGGTATATTTAGGAGGGCTACAAGTAGTGAAATAACCAGGCTAAAGTCTTAGAGATTTTTAGTGATTACTAGGCAGAGCTATTTTAGGCAGATTAAAATAATAACTGACTGCAAATCACCACATCAACTCATGTAGTTGGGTTTTATTTAATAGCACAAATAAAGTACTTTACTTTTTAAAGTATATCCTCACAAGGATTCCAAAGAAGTTGAATGAACCAACTATATTACTTCTATCCAGTGGGTAGCAAATCAATTCCTAGAAAGGTTGTCAGTAAGCTAACATTGTCCATTTAAGAGCATACATTTCGAACATCTACTGCTTCCATGAGGGTGAATGAATATGGAGGAACCCTTGCTTGGAAGGCAGGAGACCAAGTTTATAGCTCTAGCACTGTCATCAGCTACAAGGGTGAGTCTCTCTTTGGACCTCAGTATTCTCAATACAACAAGTAGGGGGTTCATGATCTTCAATATTCCATATAAATTCTAAGATTTAAAAGATTCTTTAAGGCAAAAAAGTGCAAACTCAACAAAATGATTTCCTTTGAAAACTTCATTTCATATTGAATAATAGATAACTGCACTTATTAAATAAATAATAGAAACACATGGTTTATTTCTTGAATTCTCTGTCCCAGCTAACTTTTTACCCAGTTATGTAAACCAGAAACCTAAGAGTCCTTCAACCCTGCCCCCTCCCTCAAGCCCTCATCCAGTTGATGTTAAGTCCTGCTAAATGTTTCCTCAAAATCTTCTATTCCTAGTCACCCATTTCCTCTCACCTTCACTACTGTAATAGTTTGCTAGCCCTTCTTCAAATCCTTCCACACTATCACTCAAACTGCAAAGTGATCATGTTAATCCTTAGTCGAAAACCTCTCAATGGAGTCTCCACACCCTATCAGATGAGCCGTCAGGACCTCCATATAGCAAAGAAGCGTCCTTAGGATTTGGCCCCTGTTCCCTACTCAGCGTTATATTCTTTAGCTCACACAAGCTTTACCACCTGCTCCATGTCTCTTTACAAGTTTATAAACCCAGATGCAGTGAATGGCACCACCATATTCCAGGTGTGCTGCATGGAAACCTGGCTTCTTCCCCTGCTGGAATCTTATTTCCCACTCCAAACATGTGCACAAAATCCAAACAAGTTCTACTAAATATCTCGAATCAATCTCCTTCTCTCTATCTATGCCTACACCATGCTAGGCCATGCCATCTTTCTCCTCTGACTGGGTCACTGCAATAACTTCTTAGGAGGCAAGCTTGATGTCAGTCAGGGAGGAGGACATTGGAATGGTTCAGGCAAGGTCCCAGCTAACCAAGATTCTGTAATAACGCTGTTTCTCATAATAGAAAAACCAATTGTGTGCTTTTCCCATGGCATAAATCTCATGAATACACTTTTTTTTTTTTACCTTAGAAGTTTTACTATAATCTTGCAAAGAATGAGGCACTATATAGTTTTAGCTTTTTTATTTTTTCCGATCAAAAGGACTTTTATTGTCCAGCCATGCGCAGGCCGGCTGAAGCCTGGCGACAGCCCCGAGCCAAGGGAACAGTAGGGCTTATAAAGGATGGTTGGTGGGAAGTTCCTTGTCCAGGGAAGGAGAGGCTGGCAGGTCTAGGTATGGCTGTTTCTCAGTGGCTACTCTGGGGAATGGGGAAGCCGGCAAGTTACCACTGGCCTGCTTGAAAGCGGGGGCTTGGAAGTGGGAAAGTTTAAAATTTTAACCTTCAGGATTCCTGAGGGTGGTGGCGGTGGCTTATTGCAGACCTGCAGGGCTCCCAGGGCGGGGTGAGGGGTGGCGGCTCTATGGCAAAATTCCTAAGGGCAGGGGTGGGATGAGGGCTCAGAGCCTGATCCTAACAGTCCAGGCTTTTTCTTCTATTTTTCTAGGGATGTGGAGGGACACAGTCTGTTCTTCTGTATCTGCTTCAGGCTTAGTTTACCTTTTAAATCTCCGGTAAACACATTATTTTTCTTTTCTCTGGCAATTTATTTGTAGTTGACTTCATTTTCTGTGTCTTTCTGCCCTTGGGGTGAAGGATGTTAAATAGCTAATAGTAGCTTTAAAAAAATTCTGGAAATCACTCAATGTTTAAACAAAAGTCCTTCTTTTGATTAAATGCAAATTAGTTGAGATGATATAACTGTGCCATGATTTAAAATATATATTCAGTTTATACTGAAGGAGAAATAGTACTCCTGATTTATAGAAATAAGTCTTCAAACCATATTCTCTTTTCATGTTCAGTTTTTAGGTAAGTAGGGAAAATGTTTCTGTCTGTAATTTGCTTATTAGATTTAACATTATTAGTCCTTTTAAGTCCTAATATTCCTGCTGATTTACCTTTTTAATTCTGTTTTGAATATCAGAAATCATATCTTAATAGTTGCATAAAATAAAAATATTTAATTTTAAAGCCAAATTATCCAAATTATTTTCCTGAGAAATAGTGATGATTTACACAATAAGTCCTTCCTCAAAAATCTCAAGATTTTAACCACTCTTTCCAACAATCTGGGAAATCAAGAGAAATCAATCACATCTATAGTACAGATAAGAAATATGAAGGGTAAGAAATTCAATGGCTTTCTGAAATCTTACAGTTAGGACTGGTTATGTATCTTGTCATTTTCAGACACTGCTTTCCCCATCAAATTTATTATCACTATAAATTCTTACTATATTTATATCGCTATAAATGTTTAGCAAACATTTTCACTTACAATTAAACAAGTCATTTTCTTTAAAGGAAAATTTTAATTTTTTAAAATTCTGAAGTGTTACATTATACATAGTACTTTTTGCCTAAGCTCTAGATTATAGTTTGCTTCACAAGCTTTTGGATAGGTTATTGGAATGTCATCACCTCTTAGATGTTAAAGTTACTATTGCATTACTAATATTGAATCAGATTTCAAGTTGGCTAGTTTTATAACAATTGTCACCTTTTCCTATCAGAACACTTAAACATGCATTTTCCTTTCCTAGTGAGGTGTAAGCAAACACTAATATTCTAATACCTGATAAATGGCTGTTTTTAAAGAGTTCAAGACAGTTTCCACAAGGAAATATCCTCTGTATTTCTATTACCCAATTCAGTCACACTGATTTTTTCGGGCAGAGCAATTTGTTCTTGCCTATAATCCCATTACAAGAAATCCTTTCACTTCACTCATTCATTCAACAAATGTTTATCAAGTTAGTTCCTGAGGATACTGTAGTAAACCAGACAAAGTCCATGCTTTCAGAGAACATACAGTCCAGTATGGAAGAGAAGCACTTTAGGGAAATTTTTACACTGGAAACTTAAAGCAGACCTGGCCTAGCCAAGGAGTCAGAGAAAGATTCCAGGCATTTTAAGCTAAGATCTGTGATTGCAACTGAGGAAATTCACATTGGTTCCCTACAGAAGGGAGTGTGTGAAAGGGGGAGGTGATGGTCTGGGTGGTGACACGTGAAATTAGAGAAGAAAATAGGGCCAAATTACATGTGAATGTATTATATACCTTCAATTTCATCCTCCAGGCAAAAGGCGGCTCAGAGAAGTTCAAAATGATGAAATCAAAGGATTATATTTACGTTTAGAAATATTCCAAACAAAGTGAGGAAAACACCTTAACTGTGACCCATTAAGGCTACAAGGAAAGTAACAATAAAATATTAGGAGGGAGAATTCCAGGAGAGCCTAGAAAGTTGGAAAGCATAATAAAGAGGTTTGGCACAACCCTTAAAAGACGGTGGCTCCATGGTTAGGATTATCCTAACCCCTAATTTGTTATTGAAATGAACGAATTACAGACAAATAAGAGGGTAAAACTGACAGAATTGATCACTTTTTTTTTTTTTTTTTGAAGTGGAAGCAAGGAAGGGAAAAAAAGTCAAGGATTTCCAGGCTTCCAAATTTAAAAGGAATCCCCAGATAGAGAAATTTTGAGAGAGTGAGGGAGTGAAAGATGATTTAATATGTCGACCTTGAGGTGTCTGGAAGGTAACATCAAAGTGGAGATGTCTGCTAGACGGGTAGAAATACATGTTTGGACCTCACAAGACATATGTGGGCCTAACACAGAGATGGTGTCTGAAGCCTAGTGCTCAAAACTGTGTGGGAAGTCGAGATACTTTATACATATTGATAAAACCATTTTGGAGGGCAACATGGCAGTATCTCTAAAATCTAACCAGCTCTTAACTCAGAAATTCCACTCAAGGACTTTAGCAAGAAGAAACACAAGTTTGCAGAAACATATGAATAAGGGTGTGTTATAACCTTAGTGGTTATAACAAAAGATTAGAAACAGTATCAGTGGTCATCAAGAGTATTGGCTAGATAATCAGGCTATAGCCAATCAATAAAATCCTACTCAGCTTTTAGAAAGAATATTATCTACATGTACTGAAAGAAAGTTGCAAAATACATTTTTCTGAGTGAAAGCATACTTATTTATATATTTTACATAAATAAACGGCTAATTTCTACTACATACTCACTTTGTACCAGGCACCATTCTAAGTGCTTGGTATATATTAATTTATTAAATCTTCAGAACAACCTTATTAAGTAAGCAAAGCTCCACAGAGAAATACATTAAGCTGTTCAGAATGGTTTACTCTGGGGGATTGGCAAGGTAGGTGTTTCACTTTATATGCTTCTTTATTCTTTGAATTTGCATGCTATGAAACAGATATTTTTTAATATGCTAACTGTGGTGTATTAGGCATAAATTCCAAAGAACCAAAAGCACACATGTAAATAAACACTGAAGAGCATTCATTCAATTTGTATACTTGTGAAAATTACTCATTTTAGGCCTTTTCGCACTTTTAGTTTATAATAGAAAAAATATAAATTTGTACATTATTTGTGGAAAAAACAAGATTGCATCAGCATGTTTCTAGTAACTACTACAGGGAAGGGAGCTTATGGGTGATTTTAATCTCTTTATTTTAACTTTTCTACATTTTCCAATGAACATATTTCTTTGCAAAACTGGAAAATTATCAGTAAAAGCATTTACTGAAAAATATATTTTTCCCCATATCAAGTCACCGATGCACTCATTGTTTTCACTACATTTGAATGATTCTTTCATTTTCATTAAAAGAATTGAGAATCTTTAGTCTAAGCATAAAAGTGAAGGGTTTTAAAACAGAGAGATTTTTGTCACTACTACCCAGTCAGCCCATATGTTACTGGAGAAGGCATAAAAAGGTAACATTTGGAAAGCTCTGATCTGATAGCCTTGCTTAGACATCCCAGATTCCTTTACTTTCCTGATACATACTGCTCAAAATTCTAAACATTTTCAAGTCCAACTCATCTGTGTTTCTCATTCCTGTTTCTATTCTCGACACCCCTCATCTGTCTTCTCACAGCACTTTTCACTTACATCTCTCTCAGTTGCTCTCAACTCTGGCTGTACATTAGACTCACGTGGGATATTTTAAAACATACTAATGCCTGGGCCACAATCCCAGAGACCTCATTGTAACTTGCCAGGGTGATATCCTAGCATAGACATATACTTTTAAAGCTCTAAAGATTATTCTACTGTGCAACCAAGTTTAAGAATTGAAGCTCTATATAATATTTATCTTATCACAGTATGATTATTTGTGAAACTTTCTCTGCCACTGAAGTTTCTAGCACTTTTAAGTCGGCGGACTATATCTGATTCCTACATGAATTCCCATGCCTGTTGAAAATGATATATCGAATACTTAAATGAAAAAATACTTAAATGAAAAGGTGGGAATTTAGTCCACAATGTCCTAAATTCCAGAGAACGTCTTCTCTTTCTCAAGGAGATGATAACCTGCTATGAAAATATCAAACAGGAACAAAGGTAACATACCAAAACTGTGACTCATGGAGATAATAAGTAAAGTAAAAATAAAATATTAGGAGGGAGAGTCAAATCAACTTGAGAAATCAGGAAGGCCACACAATAAGGGTGGAATCTTATGATGGACCATGTGTAGAATTTTCAATAGGATTATGTTTTATGGTTTTGACAGAAATAAATGGAAAATGATGGGGAGACAGGGAGGATGGGAGAATTGTTTGCAAAAGTGTGGGGAATGGAGAAGAGGTAGAAAAGTGAAGCACATTCACGAAACAGTTTGTACTGCATGCTTACATGTCCAGAAGAAAGTGATAAAGGTAAAAAGTTGATGGGGTTAGATCCTGGAGGCTTTGAATGCCTGATGGATGAGCATGGACTCATAGATATTTGAGCAGGTCAGTGATTAACTCAGACATTTGTGCATTAAAAGAGAGTAATTTTCCTAATTAATTATCTTATAGCTTTAAAAAATACATCATAAACGTTTTTATGTGATCTGAATTATATTATATGAATACATAGGCAAGCTTTCCTATGCTAAACCTCTTTTCATTATGTGGTCAATGCATTCATCACAAAATGGATCGCTAAGGATCAGACACATAAAATATATCTGTTCTTAGATGACAATATTTCATTGGCCTAGCTAAGAGAAAATAAATGAAAGCCATTCTGTACAAAGACTGTGGTAATTGCCCCCAAAACACACTCTAACAGATTGGACTATCTTTTCCTTGTGGCGTCAAAAAAAAAAGGGGGGGGGGGGTGAGGAAAATTTCCTTCACTGCATGTGATGTTCTGCATTGCCAAATGTTAACGTTCGCTTTAAGTTGCTCATTTCATACAGTTATATTTACTTCCCTATTTTGCCTTTGACTGAGAACGCAATGTTTGTTGCTGGAAAAGACTGCAGAAAAATGACTTGCATGGTGTGAAATCTCTTTAGGCATTAAGTCTTTGCTCAAGTGAGTTCTCGATGGACACGCTTATACCATGCTCACCAGTGTACTGCCTCAGCAAGCCATATTTGTCCCATATTACCTTATGGAGAGTTCTTTGTCTTCAAAGAACTCCACATTGTCACACCAAATTTTCATAAAAATATTTTTAATTTTATTATATTTTATCAATTACGCTGTCAATAAAGCAATGGAATGCAAAACATGTATGGAAAACCTAAAGCAATCAGTGTTTACAAGCTTTGGACATGATTTTCTCTTACTTCTATTTTAAATTTCTACCTCAGAGCTGTGTGTATGTGTATGTGTGTGAGTATGTAAATGTGCATGTGTGTTATTTACATGTATATAAACATCCCAGTCAGAAGTGTAGAGTAGTAAATAATTCAGTTAATCATGAAGACATTTAAACTTTTAATAAAAATGGCCTAATCACGGAACTCAACATTTGTTTTTGCTAGTGGCATATAGTAATGTTTCATAAAATTATAGGGATAGGGTCCATGTTTCATATACTCATGCTTCATATACTCAAATAGACTCTGTACACAATGGGTAGTTTTGAGACTGCTAATTATGTTATATACCTTAAAATTTGATTGAGAAAAAAAGTGTCAAAATCTCAAGGTAGAGACTTCTATTTTCAATCAAGATGAAATAAATACAATCTATTTTACTTCTTCCATGAATTGCACACACGCAAAGCCTAGAAAAAATGTCACCTATCAGAAGATTGAAAGGCGGGATAAAAGGCAGATTGGCTAGAGGCCTCAGAACTCAGGGAATAAACTGACAGTGAGTTCCCTGGGGTTTATTTTTTGCCTCCTATATATCAATCCTTGGGTGCTAAGGAAGCCACCCCTCCTTAAAAAAAAAAAAACAAAAACAAAACAGGAGCAGTAAAAAAATAACCCACTAAAATTTTATATATTAACACATTTTACATGTCTGTTCGTTATTGCAATAGACGGTGGAAATCAAGAGTTCTGCTCACTGACTCTTCTGCAATCACCTCGAGAACAAGCAGAATTGATTAAAAAATTCTTTTCTGTTGTGCCACCCTTTTTCCAGTCCTTTGACTGAAAGTTTAGTCAAAGGGGTTATTGCATAATATGTTAATATATAAAATTCTAGTGGGTTATTTTTTTACTGCTTCTTTATTTTTTTTGTGGGGGGGAGGGTGAAGTGGGGGTAAGGGGCTTCCTTAGCACTCAAGGAATGATATATAGGAGGCAATCAAAAATCAATAGCATTTCTGTATGCTAGGAATGAATAAATTGCTGTTTCAGCCTGCTTATATGATAGATTATATTGATTGATTTTTCAAATACTCAACTAGTCTTAAAAATAACTACAAATCACCTATACAAGAAAGGACTCATATTTAGAATATATAAAGAACCCTCAAAACTCAACAGGAAAAAGTACAACACAATTAGAAATGAGCAAAAGACACGAAAAGACATTTTACCAAAGAGGATATACAGATGGCAAATCAGCACATGAAAAGTTGCTCAACACCATTAGCCAATAAGGAAGTATAAATTAAAGCTATGATGAAATACTACTATACCTCTTTTAGGATGGCTAAAATAAATAAAAGAAAGAATATACGTATTACCAAAAGCTGATGAGGATGTGAAGCAACTAGCTCTCTCATACACTGCCAGTGGGAATGTAAAATGGTACACTCACTCTGGAAAAGAGTTTTTCAGTCTCTTATAAAACCAAACATACACTACTATGTGATCCAGTTATTGCAGTCCTAGGTATTTAGTCTAGAGAAAGGAAGATTTACATGCACATGAAAACCTATAAACCTTTATTGCAGCCAAAAATTGGAAACAACCCAAAATTGGAAAACAACCAAAATGTGTTTCAGTGGGTGAGTGGATAAATAAATTGTGGTATATCCATATAATGGAATACCAGTCAGCTATAAAAAGGAATACTCCACTGATAATGCAATAGTTTGCATGGATCTCAAAGGCATTATGCTGAGTGGAAAAAAAAATCTCAGGTGGTCACTGTATGATTCTGTTTATGTAGTATTTTTGAAGAGAAAAAAGTACAGTGGTAGAGAATAGATCAATGGTTGCCAGGGGTTAAGTTTGGGGGAAGGGTGCAGCTGTTAAGGTACAAGATGAGGGAGTTTCCTGGTGGTGATATTACAGTTCTGTATGATGATTGTGGTGATAGTTTCTCTAACCTATACATGTGACACAATTTCATAGAACTATATACACCCTCCCTACTCTCTGAAAAAAAGTAAAAAAAATCTGAATAAGAGCTGTAGGTAAGTTAATATTATTGTACCAAAGTTAATTTCTTAAAAAAAAAAGATATAATTCACACATACACATTTGTACCACATAGCAAATCGACAAAACTTAAAAAAAAAAGTTCTTGTTTTACCACTCAGATTTGCTTATACTACTGTGAAACCAACTGTGTCTAAAGAATAACTATTTTTCTATTTTTTATCCTAACTTTCAAAATTGGAGTTCTGAATCCAACAAAAGTAACTACTTGAGAAGGAAAGTAAAGTTACCCTTCATGCTATGACAATGTTTTCTTTATGGTTTCATGTGTGTGACCACAGCTAGATCACAGGATAAGCTCAACTGGATGAGGTATGGGGAGGGGAGATAAACTGCTGATACAAAAATTTTTTATGAGGCAATGTTTAAAAGTAAAAATTTTATGAGGCAATGTTTTGTTTTTTGCTCAGAACAAAAATGGAAAAAGTAACTATTAAAATTCTAAATAATAATGTTCCTTGGGTTTTTGTGTCATGACTGTTCCATAAGGAATAGAAACTTTTCCTGAGTTAATCTCATCACCCAACTGATGGAATTTGTATTGCTGTCTCTTTATCCAATGGCACAGTTGGATAATGGTGCAGTTATGTATCAGGCCTCAGGATACGATAGAAATCACTAACAGGGTCAGAGTAATATATTAGGATACATGCTCCTTTTAAGTGACATTGGCTCTGAAGTTAAACTACACTATGTTTTCAGGTAAATCTTTGAACACCATTCCATTGAGGGAACAATGGCTGATACTAGACTATCACCTCTTTCTTAGTAGCATGGCTTCTAGAAATTTGCTCTGCCAGCACAGTGCTACTATACAAGCAATACACTAGGGCATTTCATTTATTCTAATTTAATTTCTGCCCAAGTAGTTTTGGCAAATGCAAAAACTTTAAGCTATGAATGGGTTGCAGATGTTCAGAGCTATTTCCTGCAATGGACCAAGCTTCCTTATCCTAATCTTACATGCAGATTCCCCCAAAGGGAAGATAATATCATTAATGTAGTATGTGTTTTCTTCCTGCCGTTACTTACTTTCTTCTTTCCGTTTCAAATCGATGAAGCAGTTTCCGAAGACCACCATTCTTAAATCCCTGAAAATGGGCAGCTGGAGCTCCCACAGTGATGACATCATAGAGAGCATCTAGAACAGGAAAGGACAAGGAGATGAACACTTGGCAAACATAATATCTCAGGCACACTGTTTGCACCAAAGCATACACACTGTTGGAAGTTTGAGAAATTATTCTGCTTAAGTTTTCTGGGATACCTATGAGCTCTCATCTCAAGGGGGCAAAAGAAGCTAATCAATCTTTCTAAAAGCCACCTGAGCACCTAAATAAGTTACAATACTTCTCTGATTTATGGCTACATCTTAATTGTATGCTACTGTGCAGAACAGTGTGTTCTTTCATTCTTTTATATACTTACGGAGATAACATGTTAATTGGCCTTTTGTGTATTTTACTGTACTGAGTCTTGCATCATTTAGTTTGCAATCACATTGAAATTCAACAATAACGAATAATCTTTCAACCAAAATTCACAGAGAAAAAACCAAAACATTAATTTATTTCAGCTCAGGGACAGAATAGTACTAGTACATTAAAAACTAATTCTATACACAGTAGTTTCCTGTTTGTGTATCCTAAATCTTAGGTAATTTGAATGCATGGTTATACAGTCTCCTTATGTGACATACAAAGAAAACATAAAATATTTCGATCTATTTTCCAGTGAGATACTTTGTTGTTACAATAAAAAAAAATCCATACATTTAAATTGAAACACAATCCTTTGATCTTGAAAGCCATAAAGTGTGATACATATTAAGTTTATGGCTTCACAACATGTCATCATTTTTACATTCTAATGAAAAGTATCCCCTTAAGAAGGAAGACAGAATGAATGCCCCCTTGTTAAACTACATTTATTTGAGAAGCCTAATTTCAGAGTAGATCCTTTTCAAGCTGAGTTTGGTACTGATTTATTAGTTGTTTTTCTGATCTCATTTACTAGGAATACATAAATTATATGTTTTATAATTCATAAATTATAACTTCTTCAGAGTCAATCAATCCAGATGTACATGAGATATTTTTTAATAAAAATAGCTTCAAGTGAAAGACTTCAGCAGCACACAGAGATTACGAGAAACAGAATGCTATCCAAATTAATACATAAGTAAGACATATACTGAATGATTATTCAGTACATGGCTCTAGTTATAATTTCTTGCTTTTCTAAAATGTCACATTAAAACTAAGTCAACTTTTCTTAAAATAACAGAATAATAGATTTGTAGGAAATTTAAAGATTTTCTAGTCCAGGGCATTTTAACCTAGGGTTGAGGAAAGGGCTTTAGGGTATCCGTGGTGCAATGTAAATTGTGTAAGTGCATCTGTCCTATTTCAAGGAAAGGTGTCAAAGATTTCAGTATTTTCTCAGAAGATTATGAGACCACCTAAAAGGTAAGACTGAATTCTAGGCTACCTTCATTTAAATGATAAGAAAACAGGGCACAGATAAGTTAACTGCTTTGTCTAAGATCTCAATGTGAACTCCCTTTCCTCCAGGATCTTCTGACTTCCCACCCAGGTATGAGCAGCTAGTACTGACGGTTTAAGTCACTGACTGGAACCCAGATCCCTGATTCTGGATCCCAGCTGTGCTACTTAAGTGGCATTGGGAAAATTATTTAACTTCTCTATGCCTCAGTTTCCTCAGCTATAAAATGGAATTGAAAGTAGTGAAGTGTGGTAAATAATCAGTAAATATTATCTATGATTATTATATTCCCTTTAAGAAGCAACCCTACCAACGAAGCAAAGAAAGGTAGAATTTTAAGTTTTGTTTATTTCCCCATAAAAATAGACTTTCGATCTGAAAAGGAAAGTGATCTGAGTGTCAGTCTTCTGAACAGAATTTAGTTGCTGTATCAATTTAAATTAAATTCAAAAAGAAAAATCATGGTCCTGCAATACAATATGTGGCATTTTTGCTAAAATCTGGATGATCAGTAATAGCAACATATGCAGAAATGACTAAAGCCACGTATATACATCCCACTAAGCCCAAACTCAAAAATACTAAAGCCTATAGACTTCCCGTTGGATCCCAAAACAAAAAGAGGCCATGGCTTCCAAAAGGAGCCAAGAGGTCACTCTGATGGGCACTCTCACGCACAATATAGACAACCCTTTTTAGGTTCTAATGAATTGGGGTAGCTGGTGGTGGATACCTGAAACTATCAAACTACAACCCAGAACCCATGAATCTTGAAGATAATTGTATAAAAATGTGGCTTATGAGGGGGGACAGTGGGATTGGGGGGGCATAGGGATCACACTCTCCTTTGTCTAGTTTGTGGATGGATGAGTGGAAAGGTGGGGGAAGGAAACAAACAAACAAACAAACAGACAAGGGCGCCCAATGTTCTTTTTTACTTTAGTTGTTCCTTTTCACTTTAATTATTATTCTGGTTATTTTTGTGTGTGTGGTAATGGGGGTGTCGGGGATTGATTTTGGTAATGAATGTACAACTACGTAATGGTACTGTGAACAATCAAATGTACGATTTGTTTTGTAAAAAAAAGAGGCCATGGCCTCTCCTATACCACCGGGCACAAGGGGAAGTACAAAGGAGCAGATAAGCAGAAATATGAAATATGAGCAGGGACAGCAGTCTTTACTGATGAAGGTTAAAATAATTTCGTTTTTAAAAATTTGCAAAAATATCTGACCATAAACATGTCACTAGGTTTCCTTCTAGGGCTTCGTAAGGGGACCACACAAATGAGTGGTCCTGAAATTTAAGTATTATTACTTCATGTGAATCTGTCTCTTCAGTTCATCCACAATTTTGGCCCCCTTGAAAGCTGCTTCTAGGTCCAGAAAATTACTCTCTCTTTATCCCCGCCTCACCACTCATGAGAATTCTAGTGATCTATGAAGGAAACAAGAAACTTTGAAGAAGGAAGGAAGAAAAGCAAGTCGCTTGAATATTCTCCGTTCCTTGTAATAAAGAGGCTAATTCTTTTTAAAGGTAAATGAAGGAGCTGGTGTTGCTTGAATCCATCTATAATACAGAACTCCCAACATTAAGACCAAGATGCTTCATTTCCAAAGTTGACTGTCACCTCTTTCTTTTGATTTTCTATAGACGAACTAATCCCTTTTAGGGCTTTAAAACCATTATTTTTCCTGAGGCCTATAAAATCTCCATCTCTGGCTAGTTCTGACCTCTTCCAAGCTAAATAATCCAATTCCTAACTGCCTTCTTGACATCTCCAAATGACTGTCAATCAGCTTATTAAGCTTAACTTGTTCTAACTCCCAACCCCGACTTGCTCTTCCTCCCAGTTTTCTTGTGACCAATATAGATACCATATTTCTTTCCTTTCAAACTTCCACACTGGGGTCCTCATTTTCAATTCCTGTCTTTCCCTCATCAGTTTATCTGATCAGTTCTAACAAGTCTACTACAAAGTCTTAATTCTCTCTTTCCCATGTTAAGTATGTTTACCTTAGTGCAGACATTCACAGCAGGATTACAACTGCCTTCTCCTGTCCTCTCTCCCTGCAGCCACCCCACCGGAATTTGCTTCTCCTTTAAGTGTGGCTGCTGAGTCACTCCGCCTAAAACATGGGCTTCCAAGCTTCCAATCCTCCTCATATTTTTGAATATTCTCAGATGAACATTCAAATGTCTCAACATCATGTTTAGTTGATGTGACTAATTTTTCTTTAGTCATGTCTTCCAATGTTCTGTAACTCCATGAAAGTGAAAACTGGTGTAGTAATATTCAGGGTCACATCCCTAGTGGTTGGCACACAGGACGACTTCATCATTTATTGTATGGTTGACTGTTGTCCAGTCACAACAATGATTTTATATTCTTTGCATATCGTACATATTTTGAAGTCTTTACATCTTTGTCCCGTGTTCTCTGGCTTGAAAGCCTCCCTTCCTCTCCAACCCTCATCTCTTTATTGGCCACTGAATTTCCACTCCTCTTTTATAATTACGTTTTATTACTACTTCATATTACTTCATCTGTGAAATATACCTGATTATATCATTAAGAAATAACTGTTCTTTTATCTGTACTTCCACGGCTGTGCTTTTTATCTTTAAGATTTATTTTATTCTTTCTTATGATTCTTAGTTTCTATATCCAAATGAAATAATGAATATAATCAAAATATGTGTTATAATTATTTTGAAACCTATTTGTTCCACATTCTTTGTGGCTAAAAGCCATATTTCCTTAATAAATGATAACAGTGTTAATAAAAATGATGCCTGGCATATTGCAGGAGTGGAATAAAATTATTAAATGGATGACTAATGATGAAGGTTAATATTTATTGAGAGCCTATGTGAGCCATTATATCTTAATAGGCACTCTACATTCAGGATCTCATTTAATTTTCTTAACATTCCTGTAAAGTAAATATTATTTCCCCCACTTTAAAGTTAATAAAACTAATTCTCTGTGAGATTAAGTAACTTGACTAAAGTTCCATGAAACTAAGTTTTCGATTTGATACATTTTTCAAAGTCAGTCTCACTAACAACTAAACAAAACAAAACACAAACACCTTTAAATTAATTATGTTACATAAAATCTTCAATGTTTTAGTTATTCTTATGGTCTTCATTCTACAGCAATGATGGGCATATACTGGATGTTCAGTGAATCTTGCTTTTACTGAAATTGAAGATATTTGTTTCTAAAACAGAGGCTTTCGTTTTGTGATAAACATCAAAAAAGAAGACTAAACGCTTAGTGCTAATTGTGGTCTCAGAGGTGAAACACAAGTAGTCTGTAATCCACAAAAATCCAGATGATTAAATTGGCCTGACTGGTATGGTCCCAATCTTCATTAATTCACTAAACAAACACCCACTGAAGATAGGCCATTTTCAGGGGCTATCCTAATTTCCTGTGAAGATTTAAAATTTAAGCAGTTGATTTATATGTTGGAATTCATCTAATTCTTATATATCAGGCCTAAAGATGTTTCGGTGTGATTTATGTAGTACCACTCAAAAAGACACACACTTAATTGCAAATAAAGTTAATTTTGAGTTAAAATCTTAAGTACTTTTCTTCTCTTGGCATTTCTAATTTTATATGGTACTTTTTTTTATTTGTAAATCACTTCTTTTTTCTTTCCCTTTCCATCTTTCTCTCACTCTTTTCCATTTTTACTCTTTGATTTCTACCCTACAATACTGTGTCTATCCACAATTCCCACTTCTTACCATTCTACTCATAATTTTTCCTGTCCTCACTCTAGGTTCCCTTCTCTCTCTGTTCCTTTGACTCAGAGAGCCAATATTCTTATTTTTAATCCCTAAAACTACTCATATTTTTCTTAGTTTTTTCCTAGGTCCTCATCTACTTCCTAAAATGTCCAGTGTTTTTCTTCTATAAATTTATAATGTAGGCAAACTTAAAATTATGTGGTGGTAAGATGAAATTTTTAAAAATCTGAGGGATAGGGAATTTCTCTGGTCTCAATCATGGTTACATTTAATATTCCTTGCTCAATTAATGGGAAGATATTCTACATATTCTACTAGAATGTCAGAATATAAAAAGTAAACAGCATAACTAATTACATGTCTGTTCTTTAATTCTGTTCTGATACTCAGACTCTCCTCAGGCTCCTGCCATTTCCTACATTGCCCTGCTCTCTTTCACTCCTCTTCTCTACACTTGACAATTTTGCATTTAGACTCAGCTCATAAGGCATTTCCTACCTAGAGTCCCTTCTATGAACTATTGAACAAAATACTTTCTCCTTTCTCTGTGCTAGCATAGCCCTAGATCCCTGTCTTTGATACAGCATTAATTGCTTTCTACATTATATAAGATAATTTAGCTAATTATTGTAATTCCTTCTCTAGACTTTACACAATTTAAACACAGATATTATGTATTTAATGCCTCTTTCTTCCCTGAAAGACAAATCATAATAATATGTATGCTGTAGGTGCTCAATAAATGTCAATAAATAATTAAATGCATAAATATTCTGAGGTTCAATTCATTTTATCTTAAGACCATACTGGTAATATACTTTTTAAAATTGAAAACTAAAATTTAAATATGCCATAAAGATAAAGCATATTATGATTTGACCTAAAACAGCTCTTGTGGATCCTATTGTTCTACAAAAGAACAAGAGCTTATGACTAATTGCTTTCACTGTTTACACAGGTTTGAATTATATCTTAATATGCTTTCTAAAACAGGAAGAGATATTGAAAAATTGTTTTAAAATTTTTCTCTATTGTTGATGGAATAATTTTATTTATTTTATTTTTGAGATAATTTTAGACTTCCAGAAGAAGTCAGACTAGAACAGAATGCCCAGCTTCCTTTATGTTAATATCTAACATAATCATAGAAAAACTATCAAAACTGAGGAATTAACCTTGGTATTATATTATTACACAAAGCATAGAACTTATAGAATTAGTTTTTCCACTCTGAAGAAAACCACTGGAAAATAGCTGCTGAATGCTATTCTCAGAATTGACATGGATTTAAGCCAAAGGAAATAGCTTTGCTCTTCAGCTATAGGTATGTTTACTTTGTCACATGATCTGAAATAAGAACACGTTATATGCAGCTGTGTAACCCTTGAGATAGTTTCTGTCACATTTAAAATTGATAAATTAAGTTTTAAAATACCCAGTACTTTTATGGAAATAACAAATTTATTATCTTAGGGAGTCTTCTTAAAATTTCCCAATTGTCATTTGATAATTATCAGTTAACAATATCCTGACATTGGAACAGCTATGTTGATCTCTTTTGGCCCCCTCTGCTTTGAATTTCACCTACAATTACTGCAAAAATAGCAGACAGACTTGTGTATACCAGGGATCTTATTTCATGGTCTCTTAGTTTAACTAATAAAGGATGATATACACTTAAAGTACAGTGCTCCTTCTTGGCTGGGGCACATGTACTCCTTTAAATTTCAAAATATCTACAGCTTATTTTTTTCATCTAAGAAAGAGCAAACAAACAACAACAAAAAAGAGTTAAGAAGAAGAAATTAAAATTCTAAGATAAAAATCTGATCAGTAGTATTTGTCTATTCATTTCCATCATTTAATCCTACTGTTTAAATTATGCATCTTCATCATCTGAATAGCCCTTAGTTGTATATAATAAAAACTTTCAGATTCTTGGTACTAAAAGACAATTATAAAAATCCAGGTAGGCATAACCTAAAGAAAATTTAGGCAAAAAATTAAAATCCTGGGTTTTCTTTCTTTGACATTTTATAGTATCTCAAAAATTGTCTTTGGCTTTGTGAAAATGGCTTAGCATACAACATAATATGGAAGAGGAATTCAAGTTCTTGAGTCTCATCCAGCTAAAGATACCAGGTTGGTCTGAGATTTAATAATAGGGCCGCCTTGTAGCCATTTAAAAATAAGTCATTTAATAATAGAAATGGTTTGTTGTTTGTTTCCCTGAAGATCTCTTAAAAATTCCTACAACTATAAAAATAGTGCTAATGAAAAAAATGTACACATGCCGATCTCATTTCAAGGAACTATTTAAGCATAATCTCTGATTTCAAACTGGCACACAAAATGATTCTGACGTGAATCAGGAGGTTTTAGGGATTTTTAAGGGCAATCTGTTTCAAATAATCCAAGCAATTTAGCATCATGCTTAAACATATCTAAAGGCAATTAAATTTTGTTGATGAGGTGAAACACCTAAACTCCAGAGGTACAGAAATCTGGGAAATCTAAATAGCTTCTCTTGTTTGTTCCTTCCCTCAGTGTAGAGAATAGAAAACTAAGGGAGGGCCAGAGATGTCAGCTGGCTCATCCACAGGAACACAGTAAATTCTGGCCAGTGTTGTACCCGATTCCAACTACAACTTTGTGATATGAAATAGTAGTGCTTTTCTTTTAACATGGATTAATTAAATCCTTTTTTATGGTAACTTACAGAAACCTATTTGAAATATCTGGAAAAAACGGTGGGGCTGGAGGTATGGTTGACAGGTGTGCCTCACTAATGCAAACTAAAGGGCAGACCTACTTCCTAGGAGCTCAAATCAGGAACTGGAAAGACGTCAGCAGAGCTTTCTTTGGTTCTCTGTAGTTCTCTGGTTTTCCCTAAGGAAAAAAATGGCCAATTTTTGGTTCTGGAGAACACAAGTTACAGTTAAATTCATAAGCAGAGATTGTCTCTGATCCCCAAACTAAATCCAGGAGAGAGACTTACTTGGCTCAGCTTGAGTCAGGTGTCCACCCCAATCTCTGTTTTAGAATACCCTATGTACCAAAGCATTGTGATGATTCAATCAACTGCACCTAACAGAGAGGCTCACAGAGTATAATCATGGAAAAATATCTAATATTTAAAAAGCACTCATATTTAAAGTCAGTCATACATTAATAATGGCAGCATTACATAAAGGAGAGCTATATAAATTAACACTGATCTACAAAGTATGACTGGTCTGCAAAAAGGGAAAACAATAATCACTATAATTTGAGTTCATTACATTTTATAGCAAAATATAGTTATTGATATATACAACAATGTGTGTAGATTATATATCTACAACATATAAATGAATTAAAGCATAGAGTATTCTAATATCACAAGAATATATATATTATAATATTCACAACTAATTCTTTATGAAAAATAAAATTTATTCAGGTATATTGGAGGGAGAACTTCTGTTTTTCATTTGGGGGATTTTGATTTGTTACTGTTGACAATGTTGTCTGAGATCACTGTTGTTCGTTGGTATTCTATTTGATGCATTTAAGTAAGGAACAAGGATGAAAAATTAACTTAAGGGGTCTGGGGGCACCTGAAGTTAATTGGAGGTTATTTATTTGTCAGTAAGAGACATGACAACATTAGTTCTACTCAGTTACTTGTTTCCAGAGCTAGACATTAGCCTTGTATTTGGTGAATCTGCTATTGTTTGCAAAGCTGCCTCTCCAAATATAGCAAGCATATTAATCAAATGTGAATAGACATAATTTACTAATGGTAAATGTGGGAAAAAAATGGACTACATCCAAATAACAACAGTGAAATACCAAGGCTTGGCCAATCTTACTTGCAACATTACCTTGCAAAATGTTTTCTGTAATTCAGCTAAACATTCAAATCTGTAACTATGGAGCTTAAATAAATGTAACTGCAATTCAAAATCTAAAAAAATGGATTGACTAACATCTATTACAACTTCTTAACCTTTTTAATTTGCAAACAGGAAAACTAAAGCTCAGTGAGACTAAATAACTTAGTTAAAATCAGAGAAATAAGTGGTAGGGTCTCCAAATCTCAGTTGAGTTTTCAATCTCTATTGCAGCATGTAGTTGGTGATCTGGTCTATAAAGCACCTGATTTATCTGAGCTTCAATTTCAAATAAATTTTAAAGTCATTATAAAAATGTAAACATTTATTAAAACAGATTAAGTTGATATTTTAACATGTTTTATATCTATATATAGCCTTGGGGGAAAAACTTGAGATAAAATTTCATAACTTTTGCACTAATTCTTGCTGTTAGGATAGCTAGTCCTTTCCCATATTGTCTCTTTATGTCTTCAAAAAGAAGAGCCGGTCTTTCCGCTAACTGCTAGCTTATGAGTTGTTCCCTAGTTCTGAATAGAAAACTCTTTCTTTTGTCTGTATTGCTTGATATTTGTCATCACAAATAAGAGAATCCTTTATATAACCCAAGCCAAACAGAATAGAAAAAAACAAAACAAAACAATTTTGGTTGCTTTGCTTATTTTGGTTGCCATTTTCTTTTTTTTCAATTTGGTCAAACAGAAACCAAAGGTACTATCGTCTTCCTAGTTCGCTCTATTATATTTTTTAGATAGTAACTTGGAAAAGAGCAGAGTGAAGATATTTTTTGGTCTTCAAGAAGGAAGTATGAAGTAAAAGGGCACTTGGATAATAATTTCTCTTTGTTGATCTCATGGAATTATTTCAAGGATCATAGCCATATATTTGAATGCATAATTCAATATGAATTCAGGTCAATTTGGCCTGAAAGAAACTATCTAATTTGATGGCGCCTGTCATGCATCCATGGCTGAAACCTAAGTCATCCCTTTTTCCCATTTCCTCATTCTATCAGTCATTAAATACAAGCATGTGCTGATATCTCTAAAATCCCTCCCTAAATCCTCTTCTCTCTATACCAGGCTATTTCTTTAGTTCAAGACTTCATCATCTCTGAATAGGCTCCTAACTAATTACCTTTCTTCATTGTTCAACAATCTTGATAAAGCAGAAGAATCCGTTTCTTTCAGCAACAGCAAATGCCATGTGTATAACAAAGCTACTACTATTGTATGACTTTAAGTTTATTACATACTGTAAACTCATTTAGTTAGGAATGGGAACAGCATAGCTCAGAGATATTAAATAATAAATATATGGAATGTGGTAAGGCTGCAACTGAAAGCCAGGTCTGTTTGTAACATAAAAATATTTTCACATTGGCTATTAGAAAAATTTTATGTTGTTTATTAGATAGCTCCTAGATATTTTAGCTTCTTTATAACTTATTGATACTTTGTTTTTTTATGATTTTTAAAATTACATTTTGTTATGTTCAAAATACAGTATTGAAGGAAGATGCCTTGGACAGTCCATGTCATTTTTCTTTCTGTTTTTTCATTTGACACAATTTGTAATGAAAAGGACCTAAATTTAACTTGAGATATTGAAAAGAATTACCAAAGATAAGAAAATCATACATCAGCATGATTATAACCATGTTTAACTTGCACATCAGCTGATTGTATCTATATGAACAGCAGGCACAGACAATTATAAATATTTAATTTCTCTCATTATGAAACTTCAGAAGAGAGAGTTCAGCATAATTTTCCAATCCTACAACCACTATATTGTGACAATGGGTACAAAACTGTCAGAATGCATCTTTAGATGTATCGGTGTATGTATGTGTGAGTATGTGTGGGAGGGTACACTTATCATGAAGGATTTGATGATCTAACATGACTTTGACCCTCTAGAAAGCTGCGTATCAGTGGAGTGACCAAGGCATTGATCATTCAAACAGGGAGACTTCTGAAAGGAAAAGGGGGGGCACTATTGACAATCGTGCTGGGGCCACAGGCCTAATAAGGACTTTTGCTGGCACCTTGGATATGCATAAAAAATTGTTATAGTAATAAGTTAAAGAAAAATGGAGATGAGAAGATATTTAATGATACATTTTATAGAGAAATGACAAGGAATTATAGAGAGTGGTAATAAATATATGCCAAATCCTTCACACTGGACCTAACTCTGATTTGCTGATGAAGATCTACACATTTTTCCTTAAAGAATGTTTCTCACAACTGAACACGTCAACATACTCTGCACCTTCTACCTGAAAAACTTTCACTACTTTCCCTTGTTCTCATGGGGAAGGGACTGACTTTGTTTATAGTCACCGCAAAGTCAAAGAAATAGCATGTTGGTCTTCCTCTAGGCTTTGATTTTTCAAGATAGGTAGGAAATGAACTAGTCTTTTCTTTACCCTTTTTCTTTATTTTCTAATTGTAATAGAAGCACAATTATTAACTATTGGCCATAGTTGAGACTACTTAAGGAAGCTGATACTCATTTTGAATTTTCTCCTGTAACTCAGTTCAGGAGCCACATTCACAAAGCTTGCACAGATACACAGCAACAAAAATATAACACTCCCCTATGCAATGTGCAGAGTCATTTTCAGCTTCAATTGTTTCATCTTCATCTTTATAGAACTTAATTTTTTTAATTTTGGCAGTAGTCAAGTTTTTTAAAGAAGTACATACTGTAACCATTTGCTCTTTATGTATATATACACACACACACCTATATATATATACACACATGTATATTATTACCTTTCAAGTGAGGGCTGTATACATGCATTCTTTGCAGATGTAGATTAATTGGAACAAATTCTAATGTTTTCTCTCCTTTGCTACTGCTTGATTTGAAAGAGGACCCTGGGTGGAAAAAAACTGATTGTTATTAATAAATAAATAAATAAGAAACAATAAACATGTGTTTGTATTGTGTGTTGAAATGTACAACTGACAAAGAAAAATGTTACAAAAACTTCAGAAAGATACACACATCCTGTATTTATGAACTGCTTTTCTTCTCAGAAATTCAATTTTGGAAAATTATTTCAATTGTTCTTATAATAATACCATGACGTAGAATAGTGCAGCTTTTTCTTCCTTGTTTCAGATGCCATGATGTTAGTCAGAAATAAAAGGGTGGTGGTTGTTTTTCCTTTCATCTTTGGCTCTCCTATCTCCATAACAACATCTATCACTGATTTCTTATGACATACATACATGAAATGCAATTCAGTTTAAATAAGTAAAATTATTGCTTTCATACCTGTCTCCTTGCTAAGTTCTGTCAGAATGTCTTGGTACATATTCACCATTTGATCACAGTGAGTTAGGACATTTTTCCGTAGATTGTCCCAATGTGGAGAAAGCTCACCAAGTTCTTTAAGCTCCTGGTTTCTGCCAAGAAGGGAAAAGAGGAGAAATTTACTTTGATAGTAAATCCATAGACATAGAAGCTTTAATCAGGATTGCCAAACTAATGAGAAATTGTTTCACCATCCCTCTCAGGAAAGTCCTATGAGCTTATTACAAGGGGAAAAGTTCATTTTAACACACAGGAAAAATATCAGTAGTTTAGAACATACAGACGTATTTAAATTTTTGTATGTCAAAAGAGCAACTAAAATTACAGGTAAATTCGCTGATCAAATTTTCACAAAGATAGCAAAGACAATCCTTAATATACAGAGAAGTCATTAGTTATAAAGCAAACACTAACACCTCAAGAGAAAGATGGCTAAATTTTAGCTTTCAACCACTCAAAATCAAGTGAAGTGGAAAAGACGTGATCTATGTCAGAGGTAACCTGAGATACTCAGGTACTCTAATTTATATTTAATATAGTTGAAAAATTAAGAAAATCATAAGTACAATTAATAAATAAATAGTAATGTTGGGTATGGTTTTATTGGCATCAATATCCCCTAGGAGGCCAATTTCATTAGATACATACTTTATGCATCTGTCTTGCCCCTTCTTTACAAAAGTAAGAGCTAATCATGCCATTTAAGTTTTAATTATTAACTTTTATCTAAAGCTCTACCCTTTAAACAAGTTAATTTAAATAATTAGAATGCCTTTTTAAATCAAAGTGATGAATGTTCTAATACGCTGCTTAGTTAGATCTCTTATTCATTTCTGTAACCTTTTACCAACAACATTTTCATGAGGCTAATTTAACCAGCAATAATGAAACATCTTTCCTGTTTTGGCCATGAAACGTGTTAAATACCAAGCTAATAAATTCAGAGGCTGTAGAATCTTTAACATTCTGCTAAGTGCAAGAATAATGGGTGGTGTGCAAAAATGTGACTTGCTTTTCAATGTTTGTAGCTGTCTTTGTTTTGTTTCAATTGAAATGCAATGTAGTACTGCTGCATCTTTCATCTGAGGTCTTTACAATTTTTGTGACCATACTCTCACTCTTATCTTTTCCATAACTCAGTTTCCATCACACAACACTGAATGAGAGAATAAATGATTAACCAGCAGACAATAAGAGTAAAGGGAGTTCATGACCAAAGGGCACCAGGGAGGTAAATGCAGGGAGTCAGGGCCTCTGTCTGCATTCTCATCAATGGGTATTCAATCCAGAAAACAACAGCAACAACCACCACCAAACAAATCCCAAAGTTTGAGATATCCAATTCTAAAAGAGCCTGGGTATTAGGTTAAATCTGGGATAGAGAGCGTGTTGCATCAACTTGGTATACACAAGGTTTCAGTCTTTACTTCCTATAGACAATTATAGTGAAACTATTCATTAAGTATTCCTTCAATTATGAATGCGCCATGGGCTTGCAATTTAGGTTATTACTAAATCCTTGTCAGAAACAGTAATTAAAATGGGGAGGATGAGTGAAGAGGGGAAGGGCGACAGTGTGGGATAACCAGGTGATATACATCTTCCTGCCTAAGAGAAGATCATCAGGATGTGGTCAGAAATGTTCAGTGGTCTGCAGAGAGTGACTTGAGATTTAGGCAGACTCTGCAAACTGTTGTTTATAATTTATTCCAGTCTGCCAGTATGTCACAATTTATACAGAGTAATACAAAGGTGAAAACCTGGATTTCAATGTTTGGCTTCTTCTAAGGGATGGCCCTAACAAACTACACATCCAAAAGGGGAAAATAACAAATCTGTGGTTTCTTTGGATGGAGAAAAGTTAAAATGTAGAAATATAGAGGAACTATTAAAGATGTAATGTCAGAGCAGAGTCATGGAAAAGTTGTAAAACTAAATACAGCAGAATAAGACAGAAGTTAGAAGTTTTGTTTTTTTTTTTTCTTGAAGAAATTAATTACATTACAAAATTCATATGGTTAAGAAGAGATAAACAGGTGTACTACAATTAGTAAACTTCTCAGTTAGGAAGCCTAGAGCTGTTTATTTTTTTACCTATATATTTCAATTTGTCACACAGTGAATAAAAAGTACCTAGTTTAAAAGTCTTGCTTGCATTTTAATCCTGGTTCTCTAGAAAACAGGGCCTGAGATCAAGTTTATATGCAATCCCAGGTCAGTAAGAGGAAGGTTAAAAGGGAAGTGTTACAGGGATTTTACTTCTGAATCTTTTAGTTAGAATGACATAGCTACCAGGGGTGCTGTGCATGGTGACTGATCATCTCTAAAATGTGTGTAAAGTGCATAGTGGTATCCAGCATCATGAGACCCAGATATCTCAGAGTTGTTATGGCCCAGTCTCCGCATATTGCTGCATTTATTTAAAAAGCAACCTGGCATGAACATTATAGTTAGTTGCCAGTCTTTACTTTTAAGCCTTTGGAGTGAATGGGGAAGTAGAGGAGCTGTGTAAGTTCATTTTCAATTCATAAAAAATATATATTTTTAAAATCCTCCTTCCCATCTGTAAACATTCTCATTTTATCCCTACTGACAACAGCTTCTGCTTTCAAAAACTGTCTCCTTCAACCCCTTCCTTGAAATAATAACAACAAAAAAAAATTCTTCCTGGAAAATCCATCCCCTCCTCTAACTACATATAATCCCTTATGAATTCATTCCTTTACTCCCACTACAGCTTTAATCCCTAAAATAAATCTTTTAGTCTGCCTCCATCTCCTTTTAATTCTTCAAGAATTCAACAGGTAGACAAAAAAAGTGGGGAAGAAAAGACTGAATTTTCAAATATTAATAAACTTAGTACCCTTACACATTAAAGATTTTTCTTACTTAACTGCCATCCATTTCATTTCCCTTTGCTACCTATGAAAATTAAAGGCAAATTATACAAAATAAATCTATGAAGGAGACAGATGATTGCTAAGGCCTAATTGGGAAACATCTACCTCTCTAAAGTTCTTGGCATTCCCACCACACAACATGACACTCTGAATACCTCATGCACTGTTCATGCTGATCTCAGGAAATAACATTCTGAGGCACTTTTTGTTCATATGACTAGTCTTGTCTGTCTTTGCTTAAATATTTCAAAATCATGTGCTTTTACTTTTTAGAAAAATTGCAAGTTTCTGTAGATCATTATGATCTTTTTCTACCTTCCATAACAAAGAACATGCATATAGCATGTTTGAAACATAAACCATTGAGTGAAGAGAAAATGGGATAAAGACATTCTGTGAAGAATAAAAAGAGAGAAGTGAACATGAAATGAGCCATCAAGGCTGGAGGCAAAATAGCCAAATCTAATTTAAAGTTTTCAGATACAATGCATAAAACATTGGCAAGAATATTAAATAGATAAATTGCTTCTAAATTTTGCTTTTCATACCCCTGAGGTTGTCATGGCTAGAGCAATGGGGAATGGAGTTGGACAAAAGAGGCCAAGAAAGTAGAATTGTTGAGTCCTCTAACCTTGTATGATCTAAGTCTCTAACCTAGGTTGGGAAAGTTTTCCTTAGGGAGAGAGAAAGATTTGAAGAATTTATCATCATATGACATTTCTTATTAGGTGGGTTTTCACCACAAAATTTTTTCTCTATTTGGTATATAAGAAGTAGAGGGGACAATGCAAACTATGGACTATAGTTTACAATAATATATTAATATTCTTTCATTAATTATAACAAATATACCACATCAATGCTAAGTGTCAATAATAAGTCTGGGGGGTTTTCTTTTAGGAGCAATGAAAATGTATTAAAATTATAACTCTGTGATTATACTGAGGGCCACTGATGAAACATTTTGGAGGGATTGTATGCTATGTGAATAAAATTGCTTTTAATAATAATAAAAGAAGTAGGGGGGAAACACCTAGCATATACTTAGGCTCTTCCACAGCCTTTTATCCTTCTGACCCCATTTCACAAATACTATCCACCCACTTCAAAGGATAAATGGCTAAGGGACCTCAACAAGAAATCTCTCTACCTTTGTATAGATGTGCAAATTGCCTAGGGGACCTCCACAAGAGATCTATCTTTGAGGACAAAGCCCAACATGAAAGCACTTATTTTATTAGAAGTGCAAACCCAGAAGCATAAACTTTAAAAATCTGGGTTCCGATACATCCCAAAGTAATTTGGGCAGAGAATAAAAATGTAATTTGGGCAGAGAATAAAAATGTATTTGCAGGGACTCCCTGAGGAACTGGGGGAAAATGCAGAAATGTTGGACTTCCCCACTTGGGTTATTACTGATACTCTCACAAACATTGAGGACTGCCAATTTAGTGGGATGAGTCCTTGATCTTGGGCTTGCCTTTATGAAGTTTGTTACTGAAAAGGAGAGGCTAAGCCTACTTATAATTGTGCCTAAGAGTCTCCCCCAGAGAATCTCTTTTCTCGCTCAGTTGTGGCTTCTCTCTCTCTAAGCCCACTTAGCAGGTGAACTCACTGCCCTCCCCCCTACATGGGACATGACATCCAGGGATATAAATCTCCCTGGCAATTCGGGACATGACTCTCAGGGATGAGCTTGGACCTGGCGTTATGGGATTGAGAAAATCTTCTTGACCAAAAGGGGGAAGCAAAATGAAACTAAATAAAGTTTCAGTGGCTGAGAGATTTCAAATGGAGTCGAGAGATCACGCTGGAGGGCATTCTTATGTGCAATACAGATATCCCTTTTTAGTTTTCAGTGTATTGGAATAGCTATAAGGAAATACCTGAAACTGTTGAACTGGAGCCCAGTAGCCTTGATTCTTGAAGACGACTGTATAACTATGTTGCTTACACAGTATGACTGTATGACTGTGAAAAATTTGTGGCTCACTCTCCTTTTATCCAGTGAATGGACAGATGAATACAAAAATGGGGACAAAAACTAAATGAAAAATAGGGTGGGATGGGGGATGGAATGCTGTGGGTGTTCTTTTTTTCTTTTATTTTTATTATTATTTTTATCCAGTGTATGGACAGATGAGTAGAAAAATGAGGACAAAAATTAAATGAAAAATAGAGTGGGATGGGGGATGGAATGCTTTGGGTGTTCTTTTGCACTTTTATTTTTATTCTTATTTTTATTTTTTTACTTTTTGGAGTAAGGAAAATGTTCAAAAATTGACTGTGGTGATAAACACAACTATATGATGTTACTGTGAACAGCTGATTGTACACTGTGGATGACTGTATGTTATGTGAATATAACTTGATAAAACTGAAGTAAAACAAAAACAAACAAAACCCACACACCCTCTAGCTTAATGTTTAAATAAAGTAACTCTATTTGGGATTACTTGAATAAAAAAAAAATCTGGGTTCAAAAATTTAAAAATTCCTGAAATTTTGAAAAACAATTATTGTAAAGAGGAGCACCTGAGAATAATAGCTAATTCATTTCCAAGAATGTAATAAGATTAAATAACCAGATAAAAATTTATACAGCATAGGATATGGTCCAGTAAGAAAGACATTAAAATGTCACTTGAGATTATTGTTTAAATAAATAGAAATTCTTTCCCCCTAATGAGCTCTATAGCACAATTTTGCAGAATAAATAGTCATGCAATTTAAATAGATCCTTTGGGTAGTTATTACACACTAAAACTACATGTGGGTATACACAGGTGCAAAGTTTAATAGCCAAGCTGCTTTTATTCATTAAGCTAAAACAGACCTTAAATCAAACCCAAAAGAAAGCATAAAACATTTACCCACTAGGAAAAAAGAATTAAATACTCAATAGTCAATGAAGAATAGACTACACAAATGACTGGTGTGTGGCTTCAATTTCATAAAGTGGTTGGGTGACACCATAAAACTGAGCAAAGTTCAACTGCTGTGTATCAAGTCACACAGAATGTTCAACCTACAATTCAAACTGTCTGTGCTTTAACTCATACAGGAAAAGAAAATCACATCCATGTATCACAGGCTTTTTAAAAAAATGCATTTGTAAATGACAATGTGGTTAATGCTGCAGTCCAGAGCTACTATTTTACTGAAAAATGACTGGACATTCTGAGTGGTCATTCATTCAATCATCAAAATATGGTTTTATTTTCCCTTGACACCAAAATAAGTGGTTATTGTACTATACAATGAATAAGGTTTCAAATTATATGCAAAGACTAAGAATTGGAACACAGTTATTGCATGATTTAGACATAATCACAGAATCTATACCTGATAAACAGCAAAATTCTATAGTTTAATTTTAGGTAACTGCTTTCAAAACAATGAGGAATAACAAACACTTCTAACATCAGCCTAAGAGCCTATTTGCTATTCTGGATAGATGTGAACTGGTGTTTATTTACTCCCAAGTAATGTCTTGTTTATCTTTGATAGTTACTTTGTTTTAAAGTTATCAAACATGGCCAACATTTATTTTTTAATCTCTTAAGGCTCAGTGCTCCATTTATGTTTAAAGTAGTGGCATGTTGTGTGAAAGTTTTTTCAAAATCCACTTATATTAATTACAGCTTCTGCATTTCAGGTAGCCATAAAAATTAGTTGCAAGGCTAATGAAGCAAGAACGTTAGCACTCTAATCACCTATTATTCCTGCCCACACTTGCAGAAACTGCAAACGTTTCTGGGTATTACTCCTTCAAATTCCCACCCCTGGACCTGGAGTGCAGGTGTCATATAATTAAGTTTCATAGGTAGATGGAATTCAGGAGATTGATTGTACGTTCTACATAACACTTGGCACTAGGGCTCACTGGTGGCTAACACAAGACTTCCCAGGTGCCAATTCTTATCTCTCCCTTTTGATACTCAGGCTTACTTTTTTATAGAACTTATCTCTTCATGTGATTCTTACAACAATTCTCAGAGATAATTTCTCTAGAGTTGCATTAAATAAAAATAAAATTCAGTTCCTCAGTCACACTAGCCACATTTCTAGTGCTCAGTAGCCATATGTGGCTAGAAGCTTTCATACTGGACAGTGCAGTATAGAACATTCCCAACAACGCAGAAAATTCTATGGGACAACACAACTCTAGAGAGAAAAAGAATACGACTGAGAGGTGAAGTGACTTGTTCAAGGCCACATTACTAGTAAGTGGCAGAATCAGAATTTATACCCAGGTTTTGTGACAGAAAATCCTGTTCTATTTTTAATTTTAATTCCCAGTGAGTACAATTTCTCCTGAGAAATTGTCACTAAATAGGACAAGATTGAAATCTCACTCCTCAGGGATTCATCTGAATGGAACTACCACTCTGCTCAACAGAGAGCTGGTTCAAATACTTTCTTCAAGTGTGTACCTACCACACAGCCTGTCTACAGTAAGTACTAGAATGTAAAACACTAATGCAAAAATTTGTATTTATTTTCTATCCACTTAATAAATGTTTATGCAGTGTTTATTATCTGCCAGGTACTGTTTTAAGACTTTACATATATTACCTCACTGAACATTCATAACAACACTTCAAGGAAACCATTATTATGCTTATCTTACAAATGAGGAAATTGAGGCCAGTAAAGTCAAATAATTCATCCAAGGTCAGCCAATTAGGGAGTGACAGAATTGGGATTAATGCCAGCTGGTTGGGCTTTGGAATCCATGCTTTAAACCACTTTATTAGAAATACAATGCAATCTCTCTCCCACTGGAAATCATAGCACAGAACAAGTATCTCCATACTACTCACCTGGAAAAAAAATCTCTTTGGCCTATAAGGGTAAAGTAGAAAGCTTGATGTCAGCCTTCTCATTCTCCATGTTAAATTCCAATGGGCCAAACGCTGCAGGTAAATTCACTGCTCTCCCCCACTAGTGGGACATGACTCCCAGGAGTGTAAAACTCCCTGGCAATGTGGGACATGACTCCCTGGGAATGAGTCTGGACCTGGCATTGTGGGATTGAGAAAGTCTTCTTGACCAAAAGGGGGAAGTGAAATGAAACAAAACAAAGTTTCAGTGGCTGAGAGATTTCAAATGGAGTCAAGAGGTCATTCTGGAAGTTATTCTTATGGTTATACAGACATCCCTTTTTAGTTTTTAGTGCATTGGAATAGCTAGAAGGAAATACCTGAAACTGTTGATCTGCAACTCAGTAGCCTTGATTCTTGAAGATGACTGTATAACTATATAGCTTATACATTGTGACCATGTGATTGTGAAAACCTTGTGGCTCACCTCTGTTTATCCAGTGTATGGATAGATGATTAGAAAAACGGGAACAAAAATTATAAGAATAAGAGGGGGAAGGGGGATGGGATATTTTGGATGTTCTCCTTTACTTGTATCTATACCCTTATTTTAACCTTTTTGGAGTAATGAAAATGTTCAAAAATTGATTTTGGTGATAGATGCACAACTATATGATGGTACTGTGAACAACTGATTATACACTGTGGATGACTGTAGGGTATGTGAATATATCTTAATAAAACTGAATTGGAAAAAAAAAAGATTGGTTCAGTCATGAAGCAATATTTAAAAAAAAATTTCATTGGGCCAGAAGACAGGAAGGTTTTTTGTTATGGGAAACCTTCCTTATGAAATTATAGATACCATTGCTGTTTATCCTAGATCAATGTTGCCCAACAGAATGTTCTGTATTGATGGAAATATTTTGTATCTGTGTTATCCAATATATCTGTGCCATATGGAACTACTAAAGTAATTGAAATATGTCTAGTTTCACAAAGCATCTGAATGTTTAATTTGATTTGTTAATAATTTAAACTAGTTTAAATAACCACATGTGGCCAGTGTCTACTATATTGGATAGCACAGTCCCAGATGGTTCTGCTAAAAGCTAATAAAGTCTCCTTTTTCCTTATAAACCTGGTTCTCTCCCACTATTTCCCACACCAATGAATTTTATTAATACATTCAGTTATGCTGGACAGATGCTTGATTCATCCTTAAAATGCAGATGAAAGCCATCACCAAGTCCTCTTGATTTTATCCCTTAAAAAACCTCAAATGTATGCACATTTTTCCATTTCCCCTACCACCACCCTGGTTCAAGACACCATCATCATTAGCCTGGGCAACCACAATAGCCTCTAAATTGTTTTTTCCATCCATACATCCTCCCTTTCTGTGAGTGTAATCATGTCACCCCCTGCTAACAATCTGTGAATGGTTCTTCTATTGGTCTTAAGAAAAAGACTACATTATTGAGTGTTTATTATATGCTGGGTACTGTACTATATTCCAGGAATAGGACAAACAACATAATTGACAAGTTCTTTCTTTAATGTGGCCCAGAAAGCACTAGCTAACCTGTAGCCTGGTTAGCTTTGCAAGATCACAGTCTGAGCTCCAGACACACCAGCTTTGAGGGTAGAAGGCATGTTCCATTTTATTCCTGTAGATAGTGAGCATATCTAAGTGAAGTTCTAGGTGAGTAAGATAAAAGAGATTAAAATAAATTACAGATTTGGTTTCGTGTCTGAAACACTACAACATTCAGTTGAAATAAAGAACAACAATAATAGCTTTGATATATTCGATGTCTACGGTCTACATGGTTCTTTACATAAATGGTAAGAGTTACCATTTGATATTACCAAATAATATTAAAGGCCTTAATGTATGTATGCACCAACCATTTTTCATTACTAGCTCATTTTAAACCTCATGATTACCATATGCAGTTTTATGTAACACATTTTTACAGTTGAGGAAACCGAAGATTAGAGAAATCAGGTAAATTGCCACATTACACAGCTATTTAGTAGGGTTGGGGGAGCCAGGCTTCAAACTCAAGACTGCCCCAATACACACATTGAAGAAACAAATATAATAAAACTCTATAGTTGGTCAAAAGTGCTGGACTCTCCTGATCGATCATTTAATTATTATAGTAGTCCTATAAGTCAAACTTTGAAAGTTAAAAAAATTAGGAAATTAAGAGATTAAGCAATTTTCTACAAATTATAAGTATACATCAATGGCAGTTATAGGTTTTGAACTCAGGTCTGTAAGTATTTAAATTCTTTGCTTGTATCATTACAACACACTCTCCTATGTTCCATTCATTTAAAATAAAGAATCCTGACACAATTGAAAAAACATGCTTCTGAAAGAGCAAAAAACAAAATAAAATACCTTTTCCTGTCATCAGCTTGGTAGTTCTAAGAGCTCTACAGGACCTCTCATTAAATGATACCAAGAATCCATAATGATGAACCGAATGGCACACAGCATCTGCCCTCAGTACTGGGAGTTGGTAGGACAAATGCATCTTAAATGATATGGTAATCCAAATGCGCATCAACATTTTATGGAAAAAATGAACAGAAGAAATAACACTAATCAGGTATGAGTCAATCGTGGAGTCCTGATGTGATATTTTTTATGCATCTTTTTAGATACTCAGGACAGGATGATTCTTAAAGACAGCAAGCAAGAAACACAGAAAAAGAGACACAAGGAGAAACAAAGAGGGGCAGAAAACTACAAACACTCTATCAGATTCATCAGTTTGAGGTTTAACTGATACATATGAGATCTAAACAGAGTAGTTGGCCCCCTATTGCTTTTGCCATTAATCAGTGTTTCTTTATGGTCAGTAAAGATTTTAATTGCGTCTTTATTTTATCCAGGTATCCAAGTGTAGATATACTTCCCAAGAGGCATGTGCTCCAGCCATGGCAAGGGAAATAAGGCATTAGACAAGGCCGGAGAAGCAGGGAGGCATGAGATTATGCTTGCTTTGTAGGCCACATTAAGGGTAAAGCTTGTCTGGTGATAAATATATTTTTGAAAAAAAGTACATAAATTATATTACAGAATGTCAAATCATAGATTAAATTGACAGGCTGTGTTACTCTGTAATGACATCTTACTGCATATCCGTTTGGATAGTGTAAATGATTTTGAATATATCAGGTTATAATTTATAATTTTAATATATATTTTAACATTTAAAAAAACATTCTTGTAGTGTTATCAGTTTGAAATAAAAAGAACTTTTTTTCTTTTCTATGATAGCCATAAAATACTTCAAGATATGGTGCAGGGTCAAAAAATTAAATATCTTCTGTATTCCTATCAGAATAGATTTTCTGCTCGGAAAACTAATTCAATAGGATATGAAGATACACAAATATGGAAATATACTTATCATGCTTCTATAGCTCTAAAAATACAATATATACTAATAATTGAAATATATGATGATGAACAAAAAATAAGTGATTGTCTTCATTGATACAAAATATTTTGTCACCATGAGCTTAGATTATATATATTTTCAAACTTTAACATCTTGGGGGAAACATGTACACTCTGTCAAAGATGTGGAAATAAAACTTTTTATTTAAAGCTTGTCCCAAACTATCATATTTTTCCATGCTAAAGTATTTTAGTTCAATTTTTTTATGTTGTTCACAAAAATGTTTCTTATGAACAATACATATGAATATTTATATCTGTTATACCTAAAACTTTGGAAATTCTTTAAGTTCATTGTTTGAAACATTCTTATCCTTTCCTCTAATCTACCAACACTATATGTCAGAAAGTATCTCCCCCTTCCCATTCCTGGAATCACTGGAGCAAATGTGTATAGAGATAAAGGGAGGCAGGAGAAAAGAGAAATTATGTGACATAAATCAAAATAATTTTTTCTTGGGAAGTTTTATTGGCTATAAGATCTATATTCACTGAACTGTTTTGAGGTATTTCTTTAAAACCTTTTATATCATGAGAGGTTTTCCCACACAATCTTATGGTGCAGGGATATATACTTTTTTTGAAAAAGCCAAACACTGTACTGTCTCCAGAGCCTCTCATTTGAACATACATGTGTACACACCATGATTTAATACTACATTTGTGGCTGACATCGCATTTCAGCGATAGAAGTACTACCACTCTATTTAGTAACCTAACATATTTCAGTGTAGACTGAGCACAGCAAACCTTTGAAGTAGTACAAAATCTCAAGAAAATACTCAACATAAACAAAATATGTGGCAACATTAAAAACAAACTATAACAATGTTATTGGTGGTAGTTTGACAAGAGCTATATAACTTATCTGCACTCAAGCCAAGTTTGAAGGACTGTAAAGTCTGAAGCACTATAACCACAGGCAAAGACTCAAACACACACACATACACACACACACACACACACACACGCTTGTGTGCAGGTACAAACACACACCTCGAGATGTATTTAGAATCCCTGAGATGTCTTCCACATGTTCACTCTCCTTTTCTTCTGTTATAATAACTCCATAATGAATCAGTTGCCATTTTTCCCATCCTTCAAGTATGCCAGATCAAGGAAGTCATCTCCTGTTCAGTGCCAAATCTCATATGCATTACGATTAAGGAAAAATTTACTAAACTTCTCTGGAAGGAATTACTTATATAAGTAGTTAAGCACTTATACTGAGCACTTCATAAGCAGGACCTCCCCCCATCCCTTCCCTACACATAATTCCAGTATAGTTCTCAAGAAGTTAAATAACAAACCGTCTCTAGAAAACTCCTACCAAAAATCTGCATTGTCAATCAGATCATGTGACCCTGCAACCTGAGCCATGGTTTAAGGAAGTGAGGCTGTCGGAAGAAAAGCTTTCAGTAGACTGTGGCACTATCGTAAGCAAGAAATTATGATGGTCAGGCTCAGAGTACGGGGAGTGAGGATGAAAAAAAAATGAGTTTGAGAGAAATTCTGAAATTAGAATGATCATAAACTGACAAAACTGAATGTAGATACTATAGAAAGACAAGACAAAAGAATATCGTCTATGTTTTGGCATTGAGCTGTGGGGAAGAGGGTATTTTCACTTACTGAGATAGGAATTAATTGATGGGGAGCTATTTGGAAGGGAAAGAGATGAGTTAACTTTTAGACTGTTGCCTTTTAAGTAACTGTAAGACATGTAAGTAGAATTGTTTTGTAGGCAACTGGGTAGAGGTATCTGGTACTCAGGAGACAAGCACAAACTGAATGACTGAGAAAACAACATCTTGTCAATGGCAATGAACACTGTGGCAGTGGAAATAACTGACCATGAAGAGCATGTTGTGAGAGGGCTAGGAGATTTAGGACCATGCATGAGACAAAATCAACCCTTAAGGGAAAGGTAGAAGGAGAAGAGTCTACTATGGATCCAGAGAAGACATTCCAGGAGACGTCACCTGAATACCAGTGGATGGAAAGCTGTTTTAAAAAGTTGAACTCTGCCAAGAGGTCAAAAAGATGTAGGCTAAAGAGCATTCATTGGATGTAATGACACAGAAGTCATCAGGAAATTTTAACACATAACTTTTAACCTTCAATAGGTCAAGTAGCAATAAACAAAGAAAACATTCATTGACAAAATAAATAATATAATAATAACGATAATGGTAATTTTAAATAGAAATTACTACAACTTCAACATCGCAGATAGAGAATACAATTTCCTTTCGGTTTTCATGAAATATTTGAAAATCAAGATTATATAGTAAGTCACAAGGAAACCTAAAACATAAAAGCAGAAATTAATTTAAAAGTCTAAACCAAGAGAAAAATAAAACCTCCAGCATCTTTAAAATATAACCCTTGACAACTTCAAAAGGAAATACAATTTTTTAAATAACATCTGGTCAAAATTATAGACTTGCAAAACTACTAAAAATGATACCATAATGTCAGGGTTTATGGTATGTGATCTAAGATCTACTTATGACAAATTCATAGTTTTTAGTAGTTTCATTGTTTAAACACAGTAGAAACAAAAGCAACAAAAGCAGCATGCAGTCAATGCAAGAAGTCTGTTCAAAAAAAGGATGAAGATAAAGCTGAAAACAAAAATAACTGAATGAGACACAAGAAGAGTAGAATTGAGAAATAAGACCCTAAGGATTCTCTTTTAAAAGAGTACCTCAAATCAAAGACATTAATCCTTATGATAAACACACAAAATCAACACAAATAAAACGTAAAAGTCTATTTATGTATAAAAGAAAACTTTAGCAGACTTTTTCCTGAAAGGGAAGAATGTATATTCCAAAGACGGCAATTCTTTTTTTATTTTTCATTAGTCGATTTTTTTCCCTTTATTAGAGAAGTTATGGATTTACAGAAAAAGTATGCATAAACACAGGATCCCCATAAACCACCCCACCAACAACATCCTAAATTGGTGTTGAAAATTTGTTACAATTGATGTCAGCACATTCTTATAATTGTACTATTAATTAAAGTCCATTGTTTAATGTAGGGAACACTGTGTAGTGTAGTTCGATTGATATTTTTTTACCCTCTTACCATATATACAATCTAACATCTCCCCTTTTAATCATACTCAGATATATATTTCAGTGCTGTTAATTGTGATCAACAATATTGTGCTACCATCACCACCATCCAATACCAACACATTTCCATCATTCCAAACAGGAACCCTGCTTTAGCCTTAACTTCCCATTCCCTATCCCCAATCCATCCCCTGGTAACCTATACTCTAGATTCTAACTAAGAGTTTGCTTATTCTAATTATTTCAAATTAGTGAGATCATACAAAATTTGTTCTTCGTGTATGTCTTATTTCACTCAGCATGATGTCTTCAAGGTTATCCACGCTGTCTCATGTATCAGGACTTCATTTCCTTTTATGGATAAATAATAACCTGTTGTAAGCATATACCACATTTCATTTACCATTCACCAGTGTTGTGTCCATGTTTTAGAAACTGTCAATAATGCTGCTATGAACATTGGTGTGCAAGATTTTCCTATGTAATTAATGGCAGTGCAAACAGATTCAAACTTTTTGGTGGCAAATCAGAAATACGAAATAAAGGCCTTAAAATACACCTGCAGTTTGTCTCAGCAATTTCACTTTTTAGTAGTTAAACCTAAAGAATACTGCAGATGTATATAAATGTCCATGAGCTATTATTTATATTGCATTAAGTATTTATATCATATAACATATGAACATATTAACATTTAAGCAACAATTTATATGTTTCTTAGTGAGCAGTTCTATGGCAGAATATAATGCAACCATTAAAATCCATACTTTAGGAAAGCATTTATTAAGGTATATAGGAAAAAATGAAGTTACGAGATGGTATGTGAGGTATAGTATAATTCTCAATAAAGCATTTAGGATTACAGACATATATTTAGGAGAATAACATGAATTCCAGCCTTGAGAATGGTGCCTATTCAACATGGTAGCTAAGCCGTGGTGTTGAACTGGTAGTAGAAAGATGGTAGGTAGAGAAATAGCCCCCCTGCCCCCATGGCCAGTGTATGCTGCACAAGAAATATAAAAGATCCCACATGTCCCATTGAGGGTTTGTGGAAGTACTGAAAATGCCAATTTTCTGGTAGAAGAATAGGGACAGATTGAGAAACTGCACGGGTATGTACATCAATAACAAATACAAGGGGACCCCACTAGTGGATACCAAGGCATCACCCAAAAGGCCAGATGGAGCCCTTTGCACCTCAGTGGTTACTAGTCCAGGGGAAATACCCATCTAGTCATCCCATAGTAGAAACCAGAAAGTATCTAGTGGATAATTCAAAGAATCAATAACCCCTTCGTTCTTGCTTTTAAGAGGACATGGTAAGCTCCCTCTCATTCACCTACATATTTTCTTGGAGTAGGAAACAGGGAAGAGTTAAATTTTAAATAGCTGGCAATGCTCCTAAAAAAGACAGAGTCATCCCAAAGTTTTGAACCACCCCAGAGGGGGAGCTAAATTCTGAAGAGACCTTGATGTTTAAATTGAAAGCAAACTTTAAACTAGAAGAAACCAAGATACTGTTAAATGGCAAGTCTAAGTGTTCTCTACTACTTGTAAGAGTCAGCAAATTAGTTTTCTATTGCTGTGCAACAAATTAGCACAAACTTGGTGGCTTTAAACAGTACCCATTGGTTATCTCATAGCTCTGTAAGTCAGAAGTATGGACAGTACGTCTGGGTTCTCTGCTCAGTGTATCCCACAAAGTCAAAATCAAGGTGTTAATCAACCTGGGCTCTTATCTGGAGGCTCTGAGGAAAAATCTGCTTCCAGGCTCATTATGTTTGTTGGCAAAATTCACTTTCATGTGATTTTAGGACTGAGGTCCCATGTCCTTGCTGCCTTTGATAGGTGGTACTCCAGTTTGCTAATACTGCTGTTATGCAAAACACCAGAAATGGATTAGCTTTTATAAAGGGGATTTATTAGGTTACAAATTTATAGTTCTAAGGCCATAGAGGTGTCCAAATGAAGGAATCAACAAGAGGAATCCTTCACTGGAGGATGGCCAATGGTGTCTGGAACATCTCAATCAGCTGGGAAGGCACGTGGATGGCATATGCTGGTCCTTTGCTCCTGGGTTGCATTTTAAAATGGCTTTCTCCAAAATGTCTCTGGGTTTCTGTCTCTCTTAGCTTCTCTTTCTCAGCCTCTGTGCATTCTTGCTTGGGCTCTGCCTCTCTTAGCTTCTCTCTCGAGCGCCTGTGTATCTTTGCTTGTTCTCCCAGGGCTTTTCTCTCTAAACATCTGGGGGTCCTCTCTTAGCTTCTCCGGGGCAAACTCTGGGCTTCATCTCTTAGCTTAGCATCTCCAAATGTCTTTCTGTCTGCATCTCCAAGCGTCCCCAAGCATCAGTGTCTCTGTCAGTAATCAGCTTCTCTTAAGCACTCCAGTGAACCAATCAAAAACCACCGGAATGGGCGGGGTCACATCTCCAGGGAAATAATTTAATCAAAGGTGTCAACCACAGTTGGGTGAGTCACATCTCCATGGCAACACTAAATCAAAAGGTTCCACCCAACAAAATTGGGTTAAAAGATCATGGCCCTTCTGGGGTCCAAATAGTTTCAAACTGGCACAGGTGGCATTTTCAGTGTCTAGAGGCTGCCCACCTTCTTTCGCTTGTGGTCCCCTCCATTTCCGAAGCCAGCTCATTGAATCCTTCTCATACTTTGAATTTCTCTGCCTTCCTCTTCCCCCTCTGTCACATCACTCTGACTTCCTTTTCTGTCTCAGGCAGAAGAAAGCTTTACTTTTAAAGGGCTCACCTAATTACATTGGGCCAACTGATTAGTAAGCGTAATTATATTCACAAAGTCCTTTTTCCCATGTAAGATGACACATTCACCGGTGTGAAACCAGGGAGAGAATTTCATGGGGCCAAAAATTGGCCTACCACAGTGAAGCTTATAAAGACCAGAGTAGATACATAAAATGAAGACACTTAATTTTCCTTGCCCATCTTGAAAATACATTTGTGATTCTAACAGTATAATATTAAATAAAAATGTAGGCCACCAATCAGTAAAAATTATATCATCCTAATTTTGACTGATACATCAAAAAGACCAGCAGGAAGTATCCTAACATCTACTATCAATGTTTACTTTCGGTTGGTGGATTTAGAGTGATTTTAATCTTTTTTATACTTTGCTATATTTTTTACTATTTTCTACAGTGAGCATGTATTACATTTATGGCAAAAACTCAATATCTATTTTATATATTTTTAAAATGTAGTGCCAAGAGCAAAGAATCAGAAAATTACTAAGCATAAATTGAACCCTTCTTCACAAAAATAAGCATAACTTGAGTGATGTCTAAGATTTCCTGCTTGGGAATTTTCTGGATGTAAACCAAAATATAAAATTCAAAATGCAATGCTGTGAAAGCACTTGACTGCTAATTCAAAAACTGTTTTGTATCTGAACTTGAACTCAGAAAATGTTAAAGCTTAATTCAATGGGAAGGAGCCCCCAAAGGTTTTAAACTCTATCCCAGACCTAAGAGTTTCAATCTCAAACTGTACACATTGTGTACTTGTTCACATTGAGTCTAAACGTTACAAAGACTGTGAGACTCAGAGACTAACAGGAAGTTTGTTTAGATGACAGCTGCAGGCGAGGACAGTCTCTGTGTATGAGTGATGTGAAAGTAGCTGCTTCCTGGGTGGTGCCTGCCAACATTATTTGCACTAAATGCCATAATTGTTGAAAGGATAATGTTTTCCTCATTTATACAAATATGTGTATATTCTACAAATAAACAAACAGTACAATGCAGTCCCATGCAAACAGACTCACACTAACTTTCAGTCCAGTGTATAGTAACCGCAGACGCATGAAAGTTAATAGTATACTTGAATGAATGTGATGAATGGAAGTTCAGTCTCACAGAGTTAAAAATACACATATATATGTGTGTGTGTATGTGTGTGTGTGTGTGTGTGTATGTTTATGAAACCACTAATAATGCCTTGTTTTTAAGATACAGTTTTGACTATTTATACCTAACATGTCATTTCTTCTATTTCTTAACACTGTTCTTTTCTTTCACGGTTAAACCCATAGTCACACCTTTAGGAACTCTTTATCATTCAGTTTATGAGACTGATACCAACCATAACATTTTTTAAAATTTTCTATTTTCCATTCATTTGGAATGTTGACAAGACACTCCTATACAGAGATGGCAACACACCAAACAAGAATTGTTGTCTGTGTTTCTCATTAGCTTATATGTAAGTTCAAATCTGGGATGAAAAAAGGATTGAAAGAGTCAATTTATCATGAAAGAAGGAATAGAATTTTCAAAAAAGTCAAGGGCTGTCCATGTTTGCAAATTCAGTATCTTAGTAATTAAGAGGAAAGGCAAGGCCATTGCCTGTTTTTGTGACTAGTTTTGTTGAAACTTACTCATTTACATGTTGTCTAAACCGCTTTTGTGCTATAATGGCGGATCTAAGTATTAGGGACAGAGACTGTATGACTGTAAGGCTTGCAAAGCCTAAAATATTTATTATCTGACCCTTTATAATAATGTTTGCTGACACCTGGCAATGACTAAGCTCATACTGTGTCTACTGTTTTTCTTTTAAAATATATATATCCACAAGATCCTATGAGGAAAAAGGTATGAATAGGGACTTAATGATTGCTTTTATCTGCTACTGATTGGCTTATTACTATTTACCAACTACAATTTAACAACACCATTTAGATAATATATATTTTAGAGATTCAGAAAATAATAATTTAGGTTCCCTAGCAATGTAAATAACCATAATTTAATATTGTTGCAGTCAACTTTTTTTTCCCCCAAGAAAAAATCCCAAGCTTTTTGTGTAATAATTCTCCCAGGATAGATTTTCAAGCATGTTAATAAAATATTTTGCAATAATTTGCAATTACTAAGAGATAACAGCACTAAAGCTAAAGCACCAGTCATTTTAATAAACAAGGTAAGAGAGTCAATCTGAGTTGGGGGATAGGGGAGGGAAATTGGTGTAAGTAAAACACTTTCTAGGATCTGAGTAGAAGTAGTGTTAGAACAGCCAAGAAAAGAACTTTAGAATAAATCTTTGTGCCAGGCTGGAGATTCCACCCAACCAAGAAAAGTGTTTCAAGGCCTTTTGCAGGACAACTTCCCAATTCTTACATTCTTAAGTATTTTCTCGTAGGATGACATCAGTAGGTTTTTCAAGAAATTTTTGTGGATGACATGTTCTGAACTCCTCCATATTTAAGAACGTCATTTCCATTGCCTTCATTCATAAAATAATAATAATAATAATAATAATAATAACTTCTCCCTTATATAATAAAGTGAGGTCACAGTCTTTTCCTCTCAGAAAATCAGCTTCTCCCATTTAGTCCTACAGAGAAGTGAAAGGTCAGTTTGAATTCAGCATGAAAAGGAAAATACAAAACCATAGACTCAGCTATCTTTTCACTATATATATATTTTCTTCAAAAGCTTTTAAAATTATTTAGTTTGCAGTTCTCTGTCCTGTTGTATATCTAACCTCTCATCATTTTGATCTTTTTTTCACCTTTGTTTAGTATCCTGGAAGAGCTTCTCATGTTTGTGTTCCACGTTAGTGATATGATTTCTCTGGGTCAAATCTGTCCTTTTCTGCTGGCTCTGCAGATATAATTTGGCTGCTGCATTTCAAAATTTAATTATTTCATCCATTATCCTTTTCATCTTGGCCTTTTTCCCTTAGATGGTTCTTTTCTTATGACTCTCCGATTCTGTTTCAGAGTAACCATATCTTTTTACACTGAGACTGTTAGTCAATTTTTCTACAAATTTCTTAAATTTGGAGACTTCAGGATGATTTTTCTCTTCTTTTCTTTACAAAATTTTAAAGGTTCATTGTTGCATTTTTTGAACACATTCTAATGATGGGAGATTTATACAGAAAACATAAAAAGGTTTATGGAACAAGTTGGCCAGCATGATCCCTAGCCAATTTTCAAAGTCTATGAGGCTTTTTATTGAGTTTGGAGGACTGAAATGGAATTTACTTTTCTGAACAATTACCAGTGTACACTGACAACAGTTTCTAGTCTGTCCCTCACAATAGATCTTTATAATCGGAGGCTCTGTACCTTGCCTTTTATGGTGGACCACAGCTGCCCACCGGCCCCTTTCCATGCATTTCCATCTTTCTTTTTTTTTTTCTTTTTTTTTTTTTTTTTGCTGTGAATGCATATGAAAAAAGAAATACAGAGAAAGGCAAGGTGGTGGATAACAACTTGGTATGTTAAAACACACACCCACAAACTAATTACAGGTGTTAATAGTTTAACAGCTTTTTCTCCTAATTTCCTACTCAATTCTCAGTATTTCACACACCACCCCCTCTCCGTCCCTGGATTTACTGTCAGTGATTGGATAGAGAGAGAGATATTAATGAGTGTGGGAGTTGGAGGTGGGGGTTTAGATAGTACTGTGGAGGAGAATTCAATAGCAGCAAGCATAGAGTAGAAGGATAATGCTCAGTCTTTAAGATGTTTTTAAACAGACAACTAAAGACACATTGAGAAGCACTGGTCTTTCTCTTTAAATTCTCTAGCTTGCTGTATTTTTAAATAAAGTAGCACTAATGGTCCATCAACTAAGATTTTCAACACCAAAATATTAGCCTAATAATAAGTTTGATTCCTTCAACATTGTGTTACTTGGTGTTAGTGTTTTTGTGAAATGTCATCACTTTCCATTTTTTGCATCTTTGTAGAAATTTTAGTGGGAATTTAGGACTGGCTATGTCAGATGCAGTCAATCAGGTACCACTTTTTAGGGTAAGACCTGGTCCAAATTTCTTACATCTTCTTCATCTGGACAACTCTTCTTCACCCTGTAGTTGTCAGCTAGAATAAAAGTGCTAGGTCCTTCCTGACGCCACTAACTCAGGCTTGTCTACTGTGAGTCCTTCCTTACACCATCATCCTTGCAAGGGTCACTTATTCTCTGAAACCTCTCATTACAAAATGGTGATTTTCATGATTCTAGAGGAATGGTTCTTATTGTCCAGTGATCCAGAATGCAACCATGATTCTTTCAAGGCTTCAAAGATCCAAACCCTATGCTCTTACACGCTAACTACGTAAACTAGCTTATCCTTCTTAGGAATTTGTTGTGCCCATAATCTACTCACAGACCTAGTTCTAGGTAGGGATAATACTGAAACTAATTCAGGATAATATGACTTGTATTAATTCATTCTTGCAGCTCAGTCTTATATATTCCACTTTGATTCTGCTCCTGGATTCTGTTAGTTTCTCTTGGCCTGATTCAAGGTCTCTTGTCCAGTCTCTGAGGCCTGATCACCCTCTCTCTGCTCTGAAATATGCGCTCCCTGTCTCCCTTTTGATCTTTCTCACCATAGGTCCAGAGTGTTTTATAATCCAGTTTCCCATCTGATTTTCATGAACATGCTTTTCTTTTCTTTTTGTTCCTTTTTTCTAACTTGGATTTATAGTATTTGTGCAGTCATTCCTATCCTAACCAATTTTGTCAACACCTGCCAGCCCTGCCTGCCCTTGTCTATGTTGTTTTCTCTGGCTTAGATCAATATGGCATCCCCAGGGTCCTTACCGTCTACCGAAAGGGTACAATACTATTAAGTGAACATAAGGCAGAAATCCAAATTTGAGATTTTTCACACTCTGCTATATATTTCAACAATTACAAAATGCTAAGTATTAAAAAAAATTGATAGTTTTTTGAGATGTTATTTAGTATAATTCAGTATTCAGCATTTTTAAACTCACTAGAGGTTTATAAGGCAGAAAAACAAATTGATTAGTCATGGCTCAGAGAATATTCTTATCAACCAAACCACTCACATATCCTTTTGTCTTATTATAGCAATTGATCTAACTGTGTATACAACAGTACTGTCCATTAGCATAGCATATCGTATCAATCACCTCAAAGAGTTGTTAAGCCAACAAATATCTGAAAGCCTTGTTACAAATGAGTAGTCTGAAGAGGAGTCAAATGGGGATTTATTACAGAAATGGTAACCATAAGCAGATGAGGTAGACACCGAGAACTATTAGCAAAGTCAAAGCTCAGGTTATTGTCCAGACTCCAAGCTGTCTTAATAAAAATATAATGTGAGCCATAAATGTAAGTCATATGTATAATTTAAAACTTTTAGTAGCCATATTTTAAAAATTTTTTAAAAGGTGAAATTAATTTTAATATATTTTATTTAACCCCAATATATTCAAAATATTAACATTTCAATAGGAAATCTTTTTTTTTAAATTAAGAATTAAAAATCTGGTGTGCATTTTACACTTACCACACATTTCAATTTGGGCTAGTCACGTTTCAAGTGATCAAAAGCCACTTGTGGCTAGTGGCCACTGTACCAGACAGAGCAGGTCTAGATTTTTATGTTGTTTCATCATTCCTTAAGAAATAATAGAGTAAAAATGAATGTTTGTGAGAGAAAATCATAAATTATTTTCTCTTACCTACACAAGTCTTCTTTTATGTGAAGGGAGATCAATTCCTTAGGAATATGAAAAGAAAGTATGCTCTCTGACATCTGCTCCCGGATTTGCATCCACTTATTGTCAGATGTGGGAAATCTATATAATTTACAAACTGGGTTCTTTAACACTGGGAAGAAAAACACAAGGGTAACAGTTAAATTATAAAGAAATTCACATTTGATGAAGACCAATTAGCAAAATCATTAATCAGGATATCAATTTAGTTATTTATTTCATCAAAATGTTGTCTTTTCTACCTTATCATCTTTTAGTGTACTTAAATGTCTAAGATTTTGATTTTTTAACATCTTTACTTTTTCAGCAACTTCTGGGGCATACAGATTTATTAAATTAAAAATGATACATCAAACTGCAATCCATAAAAATGGTTACTAGTTCTCTACTATATTATCTATTAATTCCTTTCTCTTCCAGTTATTATAAAGAGATCTGTATCTATACATAGACAAAATATATGTAAATACAACAAACAACCAACTTTGGAAATTTCCTATATAACTACTTGTTAAATCATATTTTGAAAGATGTCATCTTTTTGTATATATGTTATATTTCACAATGAGGATATGACTGAAACCGTGGAACTGTAACCTATAATATTCTTTGAAATTTGCTAACTACTTGTTGAATTGCAGTTGGAAAGTTGTTACTTCTATGCATATATGTTATATTTTACAATAAAAGGATTAAAAATGAAAATATATGTAAATACACAGAATACACACTTTGAGGAAATATTTCTGAATTTCTTCCCATCTCTATAGTCAATTTTACCTACTTATATAATACTTGACAATATATATGATGTTATGTCAGAAGTTTCAAAAGATGATACTACTGAAAATGATTTATCTCTAAAATGTCAGAAAGGTTTATTCCTTTGACTTAAGACATATTAAAACTCAAATATTGTCTATACTTTGATGCCAATGAATCAATAATATGATTTCTTGAAACCAGGTATTACCAAGAGCAAGGCAGGGAGACCATGAAGGAACTGTGTATTGGGGTTGGTGATCAGTGATTTGGGAAAAAGTAATAGGTCATGCAACCCAGGATTAAGAGATTTAAGCAAAGAAACTAAGAACAAATGTTAAGATAAACTTTAATACTTGATAGTTTTCATAAGGCTAGCACTCCCATTACACTTCCAAGCTATTTATTTCAGGGCAGAATTTTATTTCCACTGCTGTTAGGCAATGAATGCCTTTGTTACACTCATACACCAAAGTCAATGAGCAATAAAAAATCAGGTCAATCACGAGTCAAGGATATATGATCATTTGGCTCCAGTTTACCAATAAAGCTGATTAAAAATGGAACATGATATTGAAGTGGATGTAAGATTATAAATAATACTGAACATGGTGAACCAGGTCTCCTCAGTGTACAGGAAAGAAAATGTCTTTCAAAACCTTAGGGTTCTATAAGACCGTATTTCATTCACTATTCAGGTAAACATATATTTTTATGAAATGGGAATCTATTCATCCACTCTTTTGCAACCATCCATTCCTAGAGTTATGCCCTGGATGCTATCATTATCAGAATTGGAACAAAAGCAGAAATCTTGATTTTAAACATCCCATTCTTCACCCACCAGATCCAAACCTTCCAGCAGACCAGCATACTTACTCAAGTGTGAGGTTTTTTTTTATTCAATTTTATTGAGATATATTTACATACCATACAATCATCCAAAGTGTACAATCAATTGTTCACAGTACCATCATAAAATAGTTGTGCATTCATCATCGCAATCTATTATTTGAACATTTTCCTTGTACCAGAAAAAGTGAAAATAAGAATAAAATATAAAAGTAAAGAAGAAAATTCAAATCACCCCCCACACCCTATTTTTCATTTAGTTTTTTGTCCCCATTTTTCTACTCATCCATCCATACACTGGATAAAGGGAGTGTGATCCACAAGGCTTTCACAATTACACTGTCACCTCTTGTAAGCTACACTGCTATACAATTGTCTTCAAGAGTCAAGGCTACTAGGTTGCAGTTTGATAGTTTCAGGTATTTACTTCTAGCTATTCCAATTCATTTAAACCTAAAAAGGGTTATCTATATAGTGCATAAGAATGTCCACCAGAGTGACCTCTCTACTCCATCTGGAATCTCTCAGCCACTGATAATTTATTTCGTTTCATTTCGCATCTCCCTTTCGGTCAAGAAGATGTTTTCAATCCCACGATGTCGGGTCCAGATTCATCCCCGGGAGTCATATCCTGCATTGCCAGCGAGATTTAAAACCCTGGGAGTCAGATCCCACGTAGTGGGGAGGGCAGTGAGTTCACCCACCGAGTTGGCTTAGCTAGAGAGAGAGGGACACATCTGAGCAACAAACGGGTACTCAAGGAAACTCTTAGGCACAATTATAAGCAAGTTTAGTCTCTCCTTTGCAGTAAGGAGCTTCATAAGGGTAAGTCCTGTGATAAAGTGTTTGGCACATCAAACCAGTCTTCAATGTTTGTGAGAACATCAGCAACAATCCAGGTAAGGAAGCCCAACATCTCTGCGTTTTCCTCCAGGTCCTCAGGGAGGCCCTGCATATATATTTTATTTTCTGTCCAAATTACTTTGGGATGTGCCGCTATTTCACACTAACTCATGCAAGCCTACCAGGTCTCACTTCCTATTAAAAGTTCTATGTAATTATGGGATTTGAACAAACTGTACAAGTTAAATTGTTTAGGAAATATAGATCTTGTACCAACTAAACATCTCTTCCCTTGGTCTCACATGGAATTTGAAGTTATAAAACACAGTCAGTCTTGTCCTTTACCCTTTGGCTTGATTTGCCCCAGTCCTAACCATATCCGCTTCATTCAAATTTTTAGTTGAAGTCTGGATTCTTTTCCAGCTTTTTTAGCAGTTGCTATACATGTTAATACTGACATTCATATCTGCTGAGTTCTAGCTCTGAGTTTCAGGTGTCAAACAGATACCCAAAGTTCCAGGGATTGATCAGGTTATACAGAAAGGGATCAGCATCTCAGAAAGTGGAGATAGTCATTGCAATTCAGGAATAGATGTGACTGCTGTAAAAGCTTACAATCTAGGGACTGTTACCATAAGTGTTCCCCTGATAAGCTGTGCTCTAAGATTCAATTCTGAGTTTACACATTGTAGTTAGTCCATACTGGTGAGGCATTATAGTGTTTGCCTTTGTTTCTGGTGTAGTTTTCAAGGGTGAGTTTTTCTCTTACCACCCCTGCCCCAAGAATTAGACAAACTGGTCCCTGTCCAACAACACCAATAGAAGCCAGAAGAAAGCAGAATATTTCCAGTATATTGAGAAAAAATATTTTAAAAGCTAGAATTGTATGTCCAATGAGAATATCTTTTTAAGAATGAGTACAAAGTGAAGACATTTTCAAACAAACCAAAAATGTTTGCCATTGCTTCACTAAAGGAAATTATAAAAGATAAAGTTCAGGAAAAGGATGGAAGGTCTTAATATAAGAAAAAATGGTAGTAAATGACTGGGAGATATGCATATCAAGAAATATATCTAAACAAATATTAAATGTATAAAACAATAATGTCTTATCTCTTGAATTAAATATCTAACTTGAACTAATATATCAGAGGACAATAGTATGTGAATCTGAAGGGGAGGTGATGGGAATTAATGTGTTCTAATTTCCTCACAAATTTTAGGCTTTGCTACATAGGCACATATTTTTTAAAAATCTAGGATAACCTCCAAAGGACTGGAAACATATCAGAAGGAAAAAATGAATGAATTAAATAAAAACAAAAATATCATTCAATACAAAGGAAGACAAATAAAAGAGAAGGGAAATGAAACAGAAGTATCTGGACAGTAGGTGCACCAAACAAAATTTAGAAATCTAATAGTGTTAGTGACTGCATTTAATACAAAGTGTACTAAACTTCCAAGTTAAAAGAAAAAGATGGCCTGACTAAATAACCACAGTAATAACTAACTAAATTTATTTATATGCTTTTATAAGAGGCACATCTAAAACATGAAGATGCAGAAATTTTGAAAGTAAAAGGTGGTGAAAGATATAAAGGGTAGATATCCAATTATTTGGCTACAATAAGAACAGATAAATAGGATTTAATTCATAATGATGCTTTATAGCCATATGGGACAAGTATATTATTTATCTCAAATTCTACAGGTATCATGCATTTTTTAAATTGTTGAATTAATTACAAGCCAGAATGGTCAAACTACTGATTGTTCAAATGTACATATAAAACAATGGTACTCAATTTACTGAGTAAACTCTTTAGAAAAGAGTTGAAGTCATATAGTAAAATATAGTACTTTAAATAATCGAAATGCTCTCTCTTGATAGACCTCCAAGGTGGAAGGAGTTAAAGTAACTGGCCTGCGATTCATTTACTCTCTTTACAGAGCAGGTAACTTAATTTAATCTCACTGTAAATATGTTAAAAACTGTAACTCCTGGTAAATAGACTAATGATATTTTCTAGGAGGTGGGTTCTTATCTTTAGAATGCTCTTAGCAGGATGTCTTTAGTTAAGGATTGCTTATAGTAAAGAAATTCAGAATCTCTGGATTTAAGAGGCATGGCTTTCTGGAAACTGTCACATAGCTGGGGTATAAATTGGAGATGATTTATAGACTAAACATTCATCTGCTGTGTGAAGTTTCATCTATTATTCTGGACCACAATGGCATGTTGATTGAGAGAAGAAAGGAACTGGGAATACACGCAAGGCTCCTCAGACTTCTCTCTGTTTCATCGGGACCTCTTGATTGTGTATCCTTGAAATTACTAATAAAGCTTGATACTAGGTATAACACTGATCCATGTGATTCTAATTTTATAATCTGATCTTTTGTGTTAACTCAGCTTTCTATACAAGAATATAAAAAGGCTCAAAACTTTTAACTTTAATTTTTGTCAATTAGATTGTATTACATATACCTACACGAAGGTAATTATATATATTTTCTTCCATCTGAAATATAAGAACTTGTAGACAGTCAATGAAAGACTACAGATTTCACTCATTTTTAAAGTGACAATGTTTCAAAGACATAAGAATTTCAGTATTGCCTCTATTGTCTTATCTCTAATGTTTGAGAAGGAATAAAAAACTATATTGAATTCAATATGTCAGTCAGGTTAAGCCATTTGTGGAATCTCATGAATTCTAATATATCTCATGTGATCAGGAATATAAATGCATTCTTTCACGGTAAGACAAAAAGTCAATCTCTGAAATGTCCGAATTTTTCCTTAGTAACCTATGTAAATATTCAATTACTTGGTTTATCTGTACTCAGTATATGTGCTGCTATATAACCTCTAATTTTTTTCCAAGATTACACAGAATCTCTGTATCTCCCAAAATATTGGTTAAAATGCATGGATTTTTCTTGTCTTTATTAAAACAATAATTATTTTTTTGAAAATTTGTATTTTTAATTATGTCACAATACATAAAATTCATTTTCTCTGTTGACCTCAAAACCAGTCCTTCAGCTTTTGATTTTATTGTTTCATTTTAATGCTTTTCATGTGTTCTAAAATACAGACTTTTGGGGAACTAGCTCAAGTAGAAATGAAGAGCAGTTTGAATAAGGAGCTCCAGAACTCTCCTCTGACCACCCAGTACACATCATCCAAGGACTCTGTGGAAATGCTACTGCTTTTAAAGAAAATACTTGGAGCAGATAATCAAAGAATCAGGCAGCCTAATCACTAGAAAAAAAAAAAAAAATCAAAAAACAATGATCCCATAGCTGCCACCAGAAAAAAACAAAAACAAAAACAAAAACAAACCAATGATGTTTCCTACTTAACTTTTATATGATAGTTTCTTATCTTTTACAACTCATAGTACTCCAAACATCAGTACTAAAATTGTATGTATTTATCAAGATTTCAATGCAGTTATCATGGGATCCACTTTACAACCCAGTTTGATCCACCAACCAGCAATCTTTATTGAACACCTACTATGTATGAAGCAAGAAGCCCTACCATGTACCTTAAAATACAACATAATGAAGTATGACTTAAAAATGAAGAAAGCTGGTCTGACCTTTAACTACCAGGCAAATTTGTTGCACTGGCTACAAAAAAAAGGCCAGATAAGACGTTCTCAATTCAAAATTCGTACAGAGTTGATGGTGGGGAGCTTTAGTCATCCTCATATAAAAGAAAGGCATAGTATTATTTATACATCAAATACTGAAAAACGGGACACACATGACAAATGCTTTGTCAACTTTGTTTTAAATGTTTTTTTTCCATATAGAAGGGATGCAATTCCTACAATTCTTCACACATACTCCAGTTGTGTAAATGAGTCCATCACTTTCAGATTTGGCTCTCCACTCATACCAATGCTTTTTTTCTATAGGGGATACTTTTCTGACCGTACAATAGACTCATGCCAGCAACAATAACTACATAATAACTATTTTTAAGTTCTTTTACAGAGACCCTTGTTTGTATTCTTGTCTTCATTTTTTTAACTGCTTTTGCCAAAACAATTACTAAAAATATGATGTGACAAATCCTACCAAGAGACGAGTAGCTGAGATCTTTTGGACCAAATAAAGTGGTCCAAAATTAACTTGTGAAGTAGTAATAAGGGAAAACCTTGTGACTGACACTCCCTTTCTCTAGTGTATGGACAGATGAGTAAGAAAATAAAGACAAGAAAAATAAATAATGGGGGAGGGGAGAATAAGAGATGTGAATGTTTTAGGTGCTCCTTTTTATGTTGATTTTTATTCTTATTTTAATTTTTTTGGAGTAATGAAAATGGTCAAAAATTGATTGTGGTGATGAATGCACAACTATATGATGATACCTTGAACCACTGATTGTACACTTTGGATGATTATCTGGTATGTGAACCTAACTCAATAAAATTGAATTAAATAAAGTTAATAAGCATAAAGTTCTAAAGTGGTCCAGACCTTGAGAAGTTTTTCTTGGGGTCCACCCCACAAGATGAACACAAGGACAGAAAGTAAATGACAGAACTCTTTTTCCTCCAAAATTTTAGCACAACCCAAATTTCTATATTGTTTCTCCCACGCTCTGAACAGGGACATTTTAAAAGGTAATGTGCCACTTGCTTTTATATGGCATTCAGTAATTGTGAAAGCCAAACTGCTGCAATTTTAAATTATCCAGAGTAAAGATGCCAAAGAAATATTCAAGAGCATCAACACACAGACAACACATAAGACACTGCTTCTCAAGCAACTTGGAGCATAGAAGATAAACCAGAGAGATATCATAGGGATGGATGTCCCTTCTCTGCTTCTGCAAGCATAGACATACTAGGATGTCAGTGGACTATACAAGGAATTTTGGGAATTTGGATTCAGAGCCCAGGGATCACCAAAAAAAAAAAAAAAAAAATCTCATTTTTATCTGGTTGTCTTATATACATATATATCTCCAAGGAGGCTCATTTCTAATTATCTTCGTACACTTTTTTGCTTTCAGGATGTGGAAGAAGTTGCATGGATTCTGACTTTATTTGCTTCAAGTCTCACAAAATCATTATTTTAATGTACTGCAGATTCTTGTAGAGAATCCATTTATTCTGTAGCTTTTAATTATGCAGTTGTTTAATAGTTTAATTATTCAACTGAATGTGCATACATTGCCTATTCTCCAAATGCTACAATATACTTACTAAAGACAAGTCTTTGTAATCCAATTACACGCTGATTCTCCCTCATTTGTACTTGAAAATATCTTAGATTTATATACATCTTAAATATAGGTTGGCTCTTTTCAAGATTGAAAAAGAACTGAACAATCTAAATAGAGACCACAAAACACTATCCTGAGCATGGCTATTAGAAAAGACAGAATAAAAAAAAATTGTGAGGACCTCAAAAAATATAGTAAAGCGATATCTCTTCACAGATAATTAAGATGAAATAAACTGTTCAAAAAAACTCCCAAGAAATTTGTAGTTATTTTTCTCTAAGTAGGTTATGAATTCCAAATGGTGGTATTATCTTTAAAACAAAACAAAACAACAACAACAGAAGATTGAAACAGGATATAAGCTGCATTGGACAAAGTACTGCTTCCCTAGTCCAGCCAAACCCTGGCTTTCAACTTTAATTTAAGGCCAAGAATAAGAAAAACTATTACAGATATCAGAATAAAGCATAAAAGTACTATTTCTGGGTAGTCAATCTTCAATTGGTGAGTTTTGTCTATAGAATTTGGATTTTGGATCTTGATTTGTCAGGAAAAGGATTTGCTTCTGCTCTGTTTATTCTGGTTCAATCAGTAAATGACACAACTATAAAATGTAGAACCTGGCTCATCTTTCATGCTGAGCAACTTGGACCAACCTGCAGTTCACTGCACTCATCAAGTGGTTTCCCGCCAATATGCCTCTGCTCAAGACAGAAAGAGGGAAGGTACTCTCCTCTTTCCTAGAGACACCTATTCATCTTTTAAACTCAGCTCAGCTAGCACCTCCTCCAGGAAGTCTTCCTTGACCTCTGCTCCCTTCTTCCCTACAGGTGCCTCTTGCTTGTACTTTCACTCCCTCTCTCTATCATGGTTCTTACCAACTTTGGTAAATTGAATTATGCACCCCAACACAGACATGTTCTTAACTGTAATCTTCATCCCTGCGGGTGAGAACCCATTGTAAGTAAGACCTCTTAAAGATAGTTTACAGTGTGGCACAACTGAATGAGTGTAGGTCTTAATCGATATTACTGTAGGCCTTAAAAAGAAAAGAAAACAGAAGCTAGAGTCAGAGAAAGTCACATGAAGGAGCCAGAAGCCAGAAGTCAGCAGAAACCAGAAGAACAAAAGAAAGGAGAGCACACTGACTTGTGATGGGAGGTAGAGATGCAAGCAAAGGAACCCCAAGGATTGTGGCAAAACCATGCCAAACTGCTACCGACCATAAGAGAAAACAAAACCTTGCTGAAGCTTTGATTTGGGACTTCTGGCCTCTGAAACGATGAGACAAATTCCCCTTGCATTAGCCAACAAATTGTGTGGCATTTGTCATAGCACCCTGACAAACTAAGACACCATCTGTACTACAGTGATCTGTCTACTGTTCTGTGCCTCCCTTTAGAATGTGAATTTTGTGACAGGAGGGTAAGGGCTGTGCTGTTTTCCTCATTTTATTTCCTCTACCAAACCCAGAGCACAGGATCCCAAATCATTACTTTCCCCAAGAAGAGAAGTTATAGCACCAACAACTTTGCGAACGACAGGGGAAAATGCAGGCGAAGGACATGGTTAAAAGTCCCACTTGAAAGGAGAGCACAAGCAGCAGAATGACGGAAAGATCAGCCAAACTGAAAGCCTCCTCACATTCTTCCACAACATGTTAGCTTTTTGACTACATGATCTTCTTGCCTTTTATTATTTTTCTTCTAGTTCACCTGAGATGAAAAGGGGAAGAGACAGGTTGACTCACAACATGGAGATAGTTAAAACATTTAACTATTGACTCCATTGATTAAGTCAGATAAGATTATATAGTGAAAGTCACTCTTCTATTTGAAGCTACTATGTAGCATCCTAAATATATTAGTATACAGCAATGAAAATATATGGAAATTTCAAGAGTAAGGTGAATGAACTGCATCACATTTGTTAAAGCAGCAAAGGGCAAAGAAACTGGTAAGTGAAAAGGATCACGGACCAATGCTATAAGCCAATAGCCTTAAGTTTAAAACACAAGGGCAGAATCTATTTAAACTATATGTAGAAAATAGAGTGATATCTTTGCTAACTGAAACTTTATCATCTGACAATTTAGTAGGTAGTATACATAATAGCTTCTTCAGAAAAGAAAAAGAGGGACTTTTCTGGGAATTGCTTTTTGGCTGGAATTTATCAGGACGGAAAATTAGTAGTAAGGGCAATAATTTGGACAATCTCCTAAAATATTTGAATCATCCATTGCTTTGGATGGTAAGGAGAATGATATTCTCCCAATTTTAGCTCAGACGTGTGCTATTGTGAAAGGCATTTAAAATCTATGGTGATATATGAGACAGAAAAAGTTTTAAAATGAAAACTTAATAGTAATTTTTATGGAAAACAATAAATTATTTTACTCCATACCTAAATAGTTACACTTGAACATCCTTCTGATGGGAAAAAATAACAGTGCAGTTTGCTATTGCCTAAAGCGTAAATTCAAATGATGATACACCTGCTATCAGCCATTTGACAAGCATCTATTGAGTTCCTACTGTATTCTGGCACTGGAGATACAAAAATAAATAACAATGTTCCTTCTTCTTAAGTAATTTACAATCTAACATTGGCCAAGCAACAGTAGACGGTTTAATCTCATTTTGAGAAGAAAAAAATCAAAGATATAGTGGCCTATTTTGAGAAAAACTGTGTTTCATCTGTAAAACATGAAGCAGAAACACCAATAAATTCTCCCAATAAGAGGGGAAACTATATACGACTGCGCTCGCCTTAATGTTTAGATTCTAACTAACACACCCAGGGATATGATAGCTGTCAGATACAATCTCAGTGAGTATGAAGGACACTATACACAGTGCATATGCAGCATGAAAGTGGTCTTTAAAAAATGTAAAGTATAATTTCATGATTCAAGAAGTATGGAATTCAACCAAGGAAGATGCTATATTAGATCTAATAGTTGCTGACAGGGTGAAACTCACTCAAAATGTGAAGATAATAGGAAACATTGTGGGCCTATTAGCCCCTCACAGTTGGCATAGTAATATAAGGGTCCATGAACTGATGTACTCTGTAGAATTGTACTTTTACAAAAAAAAAAGGGGGGGGGGCAGGGGTGGTGATCTAGAAATCTAGAAAGAGGTACACTCTTGACAAAAATCTTCAAAAAGTACAACTATCTCTGGTCAAGCTTACTAAATGTAAATGATAACTCCTGAGAAAGTGTTCTAGTTTGCTAATGCTGCAGAATGCAAAACACCAGAGATGGATTGGCTTTTGTAAAACGGGGATTTATTTCGCTACACAGTTACAGTCTTAAGGCCACAAAGCATCCAAGGTAACACATCAGCAATCGGGTACCTTCACCGGAGGATGGCCAACGGTGTCCGGAAAACCTCTGTTAGCTAGGAAGGCAGCTGACGTCTGCTCCAAAGCTCTGGCCTCAAAACGGCTTTCTTCCAGGACGTTCCTCTCTAGCAAGCTTGCTCCTCTTCAAAACATCACTCACAGCTGCACTCCGTTTCCTTCCCCCTCCTCCCCCCGAGTCAGCTCATTTATATAGCTCCACCGATCAAGGCCTACCCTGAATGGGCAGGGCCACGCCTCCATGGGAACATCGCATCAGAATCATTACCCACAGCTGGGTGGGGCACATTCCAAGCAAATCCAACCAGCACAAAAACTTCTGCCCCACAAAACTACAAAGATAATGGCATTTGGGGGACACAATACATTCAAACCGGCACATTCCACCCCCTGGACCCCAAAATGACATTATCTTTCCAAATACAAAATACATTCATTCCATCACAATATCACAAAAAACTTAAATCATTTCAGTAACAAAAGTTAAGTACAAAATCCCATCAAAATCAATTGAGGAGTTGTCAGTCCCAAGGCATAATTCCCCTCTAGCTGTGGATCTATGAACTTAGAACAAGTTATGTGCTTCCAATATACAAAGGAGGAACATTCATAGGATAAACATTTCCATTGCCATAAGGAGAAACAGTAAGGAAAACAGGGTTAACAGGAGCAAAACAGTTCCTAAAACCCGCAGGAAAAACTCCATTAGACTTCAAAGTCTGAGAGTCATTTACAGAACAATGTTGCATCCTTGGGGCTTGAGAGAGCAGGAGTCTAACCCTTCCTAAGTGCCTTTGTGGCAGCTGCTTCCTCTCCAAATGCTTCGGTGAGTGCTCCAACATATCTACACATTGGGGAGACCACCTTGTTTGCCCCACCCTCCTCAAACATCGGGGCAGCTCCCGGATTCCCTTCCATCTCCGGGGCACACGCTCAACCCCTTCAGAACAGTGGGGTGGCAGCCAGGCTCTCCCCAATTCCCTGGGAATGTGCTCCACCCTCTTTGGGACCTCAGATGGCAAAACTCTTCCAGAGCATCGAGGTGGAAAGCCCGCCCTCGACCTCCAGGGCAAACTCACCCTTTCCATGCATGTGGGCTGCTCCGCTCTCCCAGCCCGAGACCTCCTGACTCCAGACCTCAACCTCCATGGCTCTGTCTTTGAAGAGATTTTTCCTTTAATTTTTTCCTTCTCTGTCTCCTCCAGTCCAGACCGGCAATGGCTCTGTCTATAAAGATCTCGCAAAAATTCTGTTGGCTTTGCATGAAGCACACAGGGGTCAAAGCCATTAGACAATAGGACTTTCCACAAATCCTTTCTGCTTAACTCCTTTTTCAATCTTGGCTTGTACTGAAATGGCGGCGGGGTTCCATGTTTGGTTATATCCTTACACTGGGCTGTAGCTTCTGGGATTCCACCCCCTGGAAGCTTGTAATTTTCCAAGCGATCAGCTTCTGGTCTCTTTAAACCCAAGAGTTCAGTTCTAAGTTTATCTCTTTCCGCTCGCATTTTACTGTAAGCTGCAAGGAGAAGCCAGGGTACGTCCTCCAAATGTAGTCTGGATATCTCCTCAGCTAAGTATTCCAGGTTGTCGCTTTCAAATTCTTCCTTCCATCCAACACCAGGACTCAATTTTGCCAAATTCTGTGCCACTTTAAAACAAGGATCACCTTTCTTCCAGTTAGCAACAACACATTCATCATTTCTGCTCAAGTCCTCATCAGAAGTATCTTTAGACTCCATATTTCCATAAACAGTCTCTTTAAAGCAGTTTTGGCCTTTTCTATCAAGCTCTTCACAATTCTTCCAGAATCTTCCCCTTATCCATTTGAAAAGACGTTCCAAAATGTTTGGTATCTGCAAACTCAGCAGCAAAAGCACCCCACTTCTCTGGTATCAAAATCTGTCCTAGTTTGCTAATGCTGCAGAATGCAAAACACCAGAGATGGATAGGCTTTTATAAAATGGGAGTTTATTTCGCTACACAGTTATAGTCTTAAGGCCACAAAGCATCCAAGGTAACACCTCAGCAATTGGGTACCTTCACCGGAGGATGGCCAACGGCGTCCAGAAAACCTCTGTTAGCTAGGAAGGCAGCTGGCGTCTGCTCCAAAGCTCCGGCTTCAAAACGGCTTTCTCCCAGGACGTTCCTCTCTAGCAAGCTTGCTCCTCTTCAAAACATCACTCACAGCTGCAGTCCGTTTCCTCCCCCCGAGTCAGCTCATTTATATAGCTCCACCGATCAAGGCCCACCCTGAATGGGCGGGGCCACCCCTCCATGGGAACATCTCATCAGAATCATTACCCACAGCTGGGTGGGGCACATTCCAAGCAAATCCAACCAGCACAAAAACTTCTGCCCCACAAAACTACAAAGATAATGGCATTTGGGGGACACAATACATTCAAACCGGCACAGAAAGTAACCTGTAAACCACAAATAATTTATTTGTGTTGCCATGAGAAACTGATTAGAGCAAATACTTTGATGAAATGTTTCCAAAAAGAAAACATGGTAAAACGTTTCTATGCTACAACTACTTCCAACATTTGCGAGCCAAAGGAGAAGTTAAAGACTTTTGAGATTACTTTGGTTATTTAAAAAGAACTGATACAACCCAGAATCCATGAATCTTGAAGACGACTGTGTAAAAACGTAGCTTATGAGAGTGACAATGTGATTGGGAAAGCCATATAGACCACACTCCCCTTTGTCTAGTTTATAGATGGATAAGTAGAAAAATGGGGGAAGGAAACAAACAAACAAACAAACAAAGGCACCCAGTGTCCTTTTTTACTTTAACTGCCCTTTTTCACTTTAATTATTATTCTTGCTATTTTTGTGCGTGTGATAATGAAGGTGTCAGGGATTGGTTTTGGGGATAAATGCGAAACTATGTAATTGTACTGTGACCAATCAAATGTACGATTTGTTTTGTATGACTGTGTGGTATGTGAATATATCTCAATAAAATGAATTAAAAAAAAATTCCTAAAAAAAAAAAGAACTGAGGCCCACAGAAGCTGAACTATCTGTCAGAGTCATTCTACTGGTGAGACCAGTTCTGATAAGTGGCCCAATGTTCTTATATTAATACCCCAAGAAGCAATTATTATGTCAGTTGCAGACAAGGTGCCTCGGTGAGGTGACAAGCAGGCATACAGACTCCATCACCTCGGAGAGATTCTACCATCTACAAACAGAAATATTCAAAATTAACTTCTCCCACTTTCCAACTCCTCCTTCAACCCCACCCCAACAATGAACAGTTTTAAGCTCTCTTCTCATTTCTTGCCATTTTGCTTAAATGAATAAGCAAATAATTAAAGAGGTAAATCCTACTTTTAACAACTTTATTTTACAGTTATGTAATTAGAAAATCAAACTGAACAAGAACTTTACATTTCTAGTACTGTGTCTCCTAGGTATGACTTGTTGTAGATATTATACAATCCAATAGCTTTGAGGTATTCATTTTATTGAGTGAGTGGAAGAGACATCTATCTTATGAGATTGTAAATCCTCCTTCTGCTCCTGGCCATAAACCTTTCTCTCCTTATGCCCCCAATTCCCATGGCTCCCAACAGACACATTCAACTTGTAAAGCACACAGGCCATGAAAAGGGTGAAATTGTAGGGGGAAAAGATTTTTTCCTTTTAGTATTATAATAGATAAGTGAATTTCCTGAATAATAAATGAAACCTCTAGAGATATAAATAGAATAGTGAAGAGCTGCTATGAGATAGGACATTCTCTTCCACTCACTAAGTTCTTCGTAACTCACTCAAGGCTGACAAGTTCAATATAATGCATTAATACAAAGACTTGAGAAGAATGTCAATAGCCGCGTTTGCCTACAGATTTAAAATAAAACACCACATGGGAATATAACAGATTGATTCCATGGTGACTGAGTTTAGATAGATAAATAGAACAAATGACAAAGGTACACACAGACCAAAGTCATATAAATTTATACCAGCACATGTTGTTATATTTTTTTAATATTCATTTTATTGAGATATATTCACATACCACGCAGTCATACAAAACAAATCATACATTCGATTGTTCACAGTACCATTGCACAGTTGTACATTCATCACCAAAATCAATCCCTGACACCTTCATTACCACACACACAAAAATAACAAGAATAATAATTAAAGTGAAAAAGAGCAATTAAAGTAAAAAAGAACTCTGGGTGCCTTTGTCTGTTTGTTTGTTTGTTTCCTTCCCCTATTTTTCTACTCATCCATCCATAAACTAGACAAAGGGGAGTGTGGTCCTTATGGCTTTTCCAATCCTGTTGTGACCCCTCATAAGCTACCTTTTTATACAATTGTCTTCAAGATTCATGGGTTCTGGGTTGTAGTTTGATAGTTTCAGGTATCTACCACCAGCTACCCCAATTCATCAGAACCTAAAAAGGGTTGTCTATATTGTGCATAAGAGTGCCCACCAGAGTGACCTCTCAGCTCCTTTTGGAATCTCTCTGCCACTGAAGTTTATTTCATTTCCATTCACATCCCCCTTTTGGTCAAGAAGATGTTCTCCGTCCCACAATGCCAGGTCTACATTCCTCCCCGGGTGTCATATTCCACGTTGCCAGGGAGATTCACTCCCCTGGGTGTCCGATCCCACGTAGGGGGGAGGGCAGTGATTTCACCTTTCAAGTTGGCTTAGCTAGAGAGAGAGGGCCACATCTGAGCAACAAAGAGGCATTCGGGAGGAGGCTCTTAGGCACAACCATAGGGAGGCCTAGCCTCAACTTTGCAGCAACCGTCTTCCCAAGGGTAAAACCTGTGGTAGAGGGCTCAACCCATCAAACCACCAGTCCCCTATGTCTGTGGGCATGTTAGCATATTGTTATATTTTTTAACAACAGTATTTCAGGTATGGTGCTTAAGTTATAATTTTTAAAAATCTAGTATAACACTTGATTTTGATTTAGTCTGAATTTCCCCTAACACAAGAGGCCCCAAAGGAAATACCTGTAGCAAATATCCTAGAGCTACTCTGGTTTACCTGGACTGAGGACATTCAGAAATATGCTGAGAATTTAAGTGGGGTATCACCATCTGTCATGGTTAGGTTCATGTGTCAGCTTGGCCAGGTGATGGTGCCCAGGTGCCTGGTCAAGCAAGCACTGGCCTAACCATTACTGCAAGGACATCTGTGGCTGGTTCATAAACCAGAAGGCTGGTTTATTAAATCATCAGTCAATTGATTGTACCTGTGACTGATTACATCAGATGGGTGTTTCATCCGCAATGAGAGAATTCAATCAGCAGGATTTAATCCAATCAGCTGAAGACTTTTAAGGTAGAGAGAGAGAGAAGACCTTCACTTCTTCTTCAGCAAGCCAGCAAAGCATTTCCTGAGTTCGTCGAATACCTTCATCTGAGTTGCCAGTTTGCTGCCTGCCCTATGGAATTTGGACTCATGCATCCCCACAGTTGTGTGAGACACTTTTATAAAATCTTATATTTACAGATATCTCTTGTAGATTCTGTTTCCCTAGAGAACTCTAACTAATACACCACCAAACCTGCCACCTCCATGAAGGAGAAAAGCTATCGTCATCTTTCACTCCACTAAATAAATATATTTAAATTGCATAATGCAGCTGTTCCCATCAATTTCATATTAGTTGTCTTTGTCTTATTACAGTTTACACATAAGAAGTAGTACTCCAGTAATCTGGAAGAGTTTGTATGGTTACCAAGACTCATATGTTGCAGATTTTCTGGCATTGGTATTAGGAGGTACAGATTTCTTTCTATTTCCTCTATGTCTCTTCCTTGTTAGGTGATACACTGCTTACTTAAAGAGCTATTTCATTCTTTCTTTCTGAAACTTACACTAAGCCAATCATTATCTTAAAATGACGTTTATTTGCATGTGTATCTAAAATTATAAGACTCATGTGAGCGAGTCATTAAAAAGTTATCTCATAATTACAGTGTAGATGATTGTGGTGATTACCTGATACACTCAAACTGAATCTAAACTGATCTTAATAGCTACCATACTCAATTTTGTTTCTCCAAATTAAAAATGAAATATATTATCTGGATATATTAAAGTGAGTAAATGTTTGGTCAACTTTCAGGCGGAAAGATAAATGCGAGGAAGACCCTCTGAGAATACTAAAAGTATTTTAACTACATTGATTCCATATCAGGTACTTTTATGGTACTGGCTTGGAATCTCTATTGAATATTAATAGAGCACAGTGCTTAATATAAAGAACAATGATCAGATTTCTTTGAAGGTACAAACCTAGTTGTCATCCCATGAGTTTTATCATTCACTATTGTAACTACCTTCTACATGAAATCTCAGAGAATCTCACAGTTTAAAACTGTCTTTAAGGTCACTTTGTTCAATCTTGGATCTAAAAGTGAATTCCCTATAGAAACCCTAAAAGAGTAATTGTTCACTTGAAATCTAAGGGACTGAATCTGAATGGAATTTCTAGAAGCCTATTTGCAAAGGGACTATGGGTTGAGGGTAAACTTTTGCTGCGGGACAGGAATTCCTTAGGCCATAGCCTTCCCCTAAGTCTGCCTGAGCCAGTTCTCCTTGAGAAGTTATGCTAGGTTTGTACATTCTTGAAGCTCTGCATATTTCGAAAAGACATCTTCCAACAGGTGTCATGAAAAATAACAAAGGAATCCTGCAGTTGCCAGCCTCTGGAGAGGGAGAATGTGTCGTTTATCATGGACTGATGATATAATCCCAGAGAAGTAACATTTCTGAGACTCTTAGGTGAGGGTCTACTTTTGCAACTTGGATATTAACTGCAATTACCACTCCTAATAACTATTCTGAAAGTCCATCATATTCCCTGTGAGTACATATTGAACTAAATTCCCCATATATGTTGATGCTAACTGCTAGGAGACCCTTTCTTTCTCATTCACTAGGATGCAAGGGAGAATCTGTTGCCACCTTTTTCATTCCGTTCCAACAGCAAGAATTCATTTGGTTGATCTAGCTGTCCCTCTCAATATTAAAATCTTAATTTTAAAAAAACATGACTTTTGGTCATGGGTTGAAAAGCAGCTGTTGTACTTTGGCATAACCCCTCATTCTGTATAAGTAAAGATAATGATTTTTTTATATATAATTTTTCTTTATTAAATTTTATTTTGCATTCACATATATATAAATATAGGTAGTCCAAGGGCTACCTTGGTGAAATTTTCCCTTTCACAAAACTGCTCACAGGTTAGGGGTTATGTATTACTGAATCTTTGTATCATTCATTAATCTGATTATCATGCTATTCATGCCAATGCTTAAATGTTCAACAAGACAAGGCAGAGAAAAATACTAAAGCATATTCTATTATGACACCAACTTGTTAATTAATGTTTTTTTTAGTACTACTACAGCCTAGTATTCAAGAGTAAAGGCCTTGGGATTAAACTGGGTTTGAATTCTGGACCTGTCATTTACTATGCAGGTGATCCCGAACAATTTCATCTTTAAAATGGGGATAATGATAGTATCTTCATACTAGCAAACTTCGGCGTACTGGATAAGGGAAGGCATGTAAGGCATTAAGCATAGTGCCTATCACAAAAGGGATCATTACTTATAATAATAATTTTTGTTATTAATGGTAAAATAATTTATATTGTGTCATAAAATAATTACAGAATTTTAAATATATAAGAACACATTTTTTTTTAACTGCCCCACATGTCCCAGGTTTATCCTTGAAGTCATCATTCAGCACACTAATTAGTGTCTTGTTGAAATTCAAATATATTACTATAAGTAACACAATATACACATGCACAAGCGGGAATGTAAAAATGAGTTTATAGCTTTTTCCTACTGATGATTACCAATCAATTTGTTTTCTAAGTGTTCACAAATGATTCTATGAGAATGCAGCCCAGGTTGAGTTCATAGGAAATTAACATTTATGTTCATGTGAAAGTAATGTAAATATCCAAAATTGAGGCACATACCTGTATTCAAAAAAGGTAAGTTATCTTTTGCACTCACACTTTCTGGGGCTGTACATTCACATACTAGTGCACACTAGGAAAGAAAAAAATAAAGCATAGTTTGAAACAAGCAAAATGAGAAATGAAATTCTTGGAGTCTGTTCGAAAACCATAAGGCTATGTACATTTTTTTTAAATTTTTGATCAAAACATGTCATAACACTATTTCCTGCCTTATCTTTAAAATGAAGCTTGTTTAACTTAGAATTATTTAATTATATTACATACCTATAACATATTTGTATTATATAATCACAGAGCACATTTCAATTTTATATAAACACTACTTAGGAAAGAAGGTAAATGCAGGAAAGGATTGCCTCCAAAAATGCTAGAGATATGTTCTTAATGCAGAAAATCACATTTGACAAGATGAATAGTTTTTGTATTTCTTTCACTTGAGCTGATTTCAGATCAATAATAAGCAGCGTTTTTCTAGATTCTTAGCAAAGGCAATTTTAAATAAAAGACAAAATATGTTGTAGTATCTAATTACATTTGGTAAAAGGATCTCTTTGTCTCTGGCAAAACAGTTGGGACATTTGCTCATAAAATGTGAGGACAATTTATAAGTAAACTTATGTCTAGGATCAGATTAATTGATTAGACTCATGAGCCTTTACATAACCAATACTTCTCTGTCCTAAAAGAGAGAAAAGAAGTGGGAAAGGACATTGTCATGTTCCTACTGAATGAACTATGAGTGAGAGAGAATGTTCTGTACAATCCACCGTGTTTTATGTCTTCCAGTAAACAGTAAGTAACTAACAGAGGAAACAAAGCCCTCTAACAAGAGATTTATTTGCACTGACAGGAAGACTCCAGCATTTGTTCTTTCAAATGAGTTCCCCTCTGTCTCTAGCTAGACAATGGGGAAGTGGAATTTTGAAAGTAAATAAACCAGATAGTAAATGCAAATAAAACAGAACAAAAATAAACAGACAATAAACTCAGAACATGTTGGTGAGAAGTTCTAAGGAGACCTGCCATCCTTCTACAGGTCCTACAAGACCAAGCTCAAAAGACAAAATGTGGATATACATACAATGGAATGTTGTCTAGCCATAAAAAGGAATGAAGTTATGATACATGCAACATGTATCACTTATTTCATGTTGAGTTAAACACATTGGACACAAAGAGACAAATATTGTATGATCTCACTGATACAACATAATTAGAATAAACAAATTCATAGAGTCAGAAACTAGAATACAGGTAACCATGGGCTGGGGTAGGGGTAGGGAATTGGGAGTCAATGCTTAAATTGCAGAGCTTCTGTTTGAGGTGATGGAAATGTTTTGGTAATGTCTGGTGGTGAGGGTAGCACAACATTGTAAATGTTATTAATAATGCTGAATTATATATTAACAAAGGGGAAATTTTAGTATACATATAGTGAACCCTAAAGTAAGCCATGGGATATAGTTAATAGAATAATTATGATAATATTCTATCATCAGTTGTAACAAGTATACCCACTAATGCAAGGTTCTCTGAATGTTTTTTTTCCATAAACCTATGACTTCTCTTAACTAAAAAAACAAACAGAGAGAGACTCCAATGGCTCAGACCAGACCACCCTCCCCAAGATGTGATATCAGAGTTGTGATTGGGGCTATTTCCTAACTGTCCTAATTATCTGTTCCCAAAGCCTCAACCAGGCTACCACTTCCTCCACTCTGCCTCTCCTGGGCACACACCGCCTTTGACAATTTTGGCCCCTGAGCTCACTGCTAATGGTGCACTGTGTGTGTCCCTCAAGCATTTTGAGGGGAAAGAAAAAAAAAAAGTAAAACCATTGCCTCACTGATTTAAATGTTACATTCTGTATTCTTACAGTCCCTGCCTATTCCTCTATCATAACATTCATCACATTATTCAACTAATTTCTTGATGGGGGGGAAACAAAAACAAAAAAACTGTCCTTTAATAATTCTCTTAGTGCCTATATTGAGGCTCTAGTTTACTGACAGAATGAATGACTGCAAATAGCTCTTGACATTTGGTGTTCTCTAAATTATTTTCTTGACCAACCAGAAGTCAAGGGTGATTCTTTCCATGAATCCACAGCTATTTCAGAAACTAGAGCAATGTGCAATGATGTTTGGGCATACTTAAAATTCTTTATTTCTCCTATTTCCAATATTTCCTCTTCCCTTCAGCCTACGTAGGGCTGTTAAAATAATCTTTCTCAAATATTATATTCATCATATTGATGTTCTGCTCTATACTGCTCAATCAAATCAAATATTCTCAGACTGCTCTTCAAATCCTTTCATGATTTTTCTCCAACATCCTTCAACATAATAACTAGGGATATAGCTGTGAGCCATCCTCCTTTCCAAAAGAGGATCATCGTCTCCAATATAACTTATAGGAATGGTACAGATTGAACCTTTTGGTGAAGGAGTTCATAATTCATGGAGATCAGGCTATTCCCCTGAGACACTGCTCCTTTATATGGAGACGGCCTTACCTCCTTGTAATAAAAGACTACTTTACATTTCCTAACAGACAGGTCTATATTATTTTACCAAATGGATACAGAAATATGAATTTCATATAGTCATGCCCTCCATCCAACCAGAAAGAAGATAATTAGGACAATTTCAAACTAATAGCTTTCTTATTTTACAATTTTTATTAAATTTTAAAGTTCTACTATTCAAAATGTCTTCAATATTTATATACATGGCACAAAACCAAAAAATATCCAATAATTGTTTAATAAATAATTAAATATTTTCGTTTTGGTATCAGTAATTACTTTCTTCAATTGTTTCCTGGGTATAACTTCTGGGTCTCTTTTAAGAATGGAAGGTTTTTGAAGCTAAGAACCATATTTCTGATTTCTTTAGCTTATTTTTGTTTTTAGAGAATCATTTTCACATTGTGCTCGATGCTACAGAGAATGCAAAGGTAAAAATGACAAGGATTCTGTGCTAAAGGAAGCCAAAACTATATATACCATTCATTACTATCATTATGATGGATATATTTTAGCATTACTTATACACTTAAATGGTATGTGATCTCGATACATTGACTTCACATTTATAGTTCTGAGCAGGAAAAACAAATGTTGTGTGCTTTTCGTACAACACATAGCACCATAAGCCAACTGATTTGGACGAATATTTAAAAAGTGTCATATGATCAGTGTGGCCAAGGAGAAGAAACATAAGAAATATAAAACTCTAAGAGCTTAATAATTTTGAACATCAATTAACCTACCAATTTGCCATGAATTTCCTTGGACCACAAAATTGGCCAAATTATAAGAACAATGATCATAAATTTTGATATGAATCCACTGAAGACCAATTCTTCTTTGCAAACACTGTTAACGTGTATTTCATATCATATCCTATTATTTCTTAAGTTGGACCAGAGTCTCTTGGAAATTTCTGATAACTTTGTCTTTGCATTCTCTCTGATGTCTATAATGGGGTGAAAACAAAACTATTTTCATAATAATTCCATATAATTATAATATATTTTCACTTTCTTTTTCTGACAAGCATACAGTGGAATTTTCTAGATGTCACGTGTTCACATTGTCATTTGATGATTAATGGAAAGTGTGCTTGGTGCTCTTCTGTTCTAAATGTCTATAGATATAAACCAAATAAGCTAAATCTCTAATATGGTAAATATCAATAGGTAAAATCCACATAAGTATAATTTTTAAGAGTGTAAAATATGAGAAATGCTGTGCTAATGTGACCTGAATCTCATGACTTTAAATCCCATCTAAATACCATCTGATGATTCACAAATATATACTTTCAGCTTAAACAGCTCCCCTAAATTCCAGACTCATTACTCCAACTCCTTAGTTAACATCTACACTTGGATATCTAATACGTATTTCAATCTTGACATCTTAAATCAAACCAATGATTTTGCACCACTGTCCTCCTTTACCTGCTTCTCCCAGTTTTCCTTTACTTAATAAATAGTAACTCTATTTTTTGTCTGTCTTTTACATCTAGAGTGTGACTGTGTTTCACTTTCTCTGTCATATCACCCTGATCCAGTGCATCATCATAAATCTAGCCTGAATTTGTGCAATAGCTTCTTAACCAGGCTCCATTCTGCTATCCTTACCTCCTTTCAGGCCATACTCACCACAGCAGAGTGATGCTCTAAAATATGTCAGACCTTTTCAGTCCTATGCTCAAAAATCCTACAAGGAGCACATGGTCTTCCCTGCCACCTCCTGGCCCTCTGTCTTTAACTCCTACCACTCCTCTTTGACTCCTTAGCTTTAGTCATTCTGGCCTCCTTGCTGTTCCTTCAACAACACATCAAGCATCTTGCCTCTTCAGGGCCTTTTTGCTCTTGCTACTTTGCTTTACCTAGAATTCTTGTTTCTCTCAGATATCCACATGTCTTGCTACCTTATTTCCTTCATGTTTCAGCTCAAATATCTACCTATCAGTGAGTCTCTCCTTGACAGTCAGTTTAAAATGGCCACAGCCCTAAACCCTCTATTCCTTTTACCCTGTCTTATTTTTTTTTCTGTAACATATAGCACCATATATTACTTGTTTATTATTTACTTCCCTTGAAAAGAGCATCTTTATTTCATTCACTGCTGAATCTCTAGATCTAGTAGAATGGTTAGCACATAGTAGGCAGTATTGTTTGATGAACAAATGAGGAATATAATATGCTTGCAAATGTCCTATAAAGTAAGTAGGGCCTGTTTTATTATTTTTAATTTTATATTTGGGAAAAATAGAGGATGAAACCTTGTGAGACGGTCCTCAGCTACCCAAGGAATCTACCTCTTCCCTGACCTCTGCAGAGTCTACTTAAAACACGACATACTTCAAAGAATGGGGACAAGATAACCTGAGAAGGACAGAATGTCGTAAAATACTACTTAGGCTAGCTCCATAGTTAAAAGGAGATACACTATCAACTAAATTCTACCAATTTTTGCCATTGGCATAAATAATAAAGATTATTTCACTTCCTTTTGCAGAAATCACAACCACTTTGATCACTGGCACTGTGCCACATTTAAATAAACATAGACATTAAATACAAGGGTGTGACAAGGCAGGAGCTGAACTGAACTCACTTCTTCCAGAGTCCTTTGGAGGAGGCCTCTCCAAGCCTCCTGCCCTGACAAGAAAGTTGGCTGGGTCATTTCTGCTGCGGGGCAAAGGAAGGGCTCTACAGTACTCAAGGGAATGACTGCGGCTCTTTTAGTCAATCCTGCTGACTGTGCTTACGTGGGGATTTTATCATCTGTCTCCTGTTTAGATGATTTTGATTCTTTTTTCTCTTTTTGCTAGTATAATTTTTCTTGACTACTTCAAAGATAGTTTTTAAAAATTTCTTCTTTCCTAATCCTACAGTCCTCACTATATCCCTACTCTATTTATTGACTAATTGGTATATCATTATAGGCAACCAAATAATTTCTCTTTTGTGAGAAAATTTTAGGTTTCATTTCTTCAGAGTAAAACTGTATTCATTCATTTTTTTTTTTCCTATGTACTGGGCTCTGTTTTTGGTACTAGAGATAAAGGAAAGAACAAAATAGATACCTTTCTCTCATGGGGGAAATAGACAACAAATAAGATAAATAAGTAAAATACATATGGTATTGGACAATGATAAATACTAAGGACAAAAATTACATAGAGAAGAGTGATAGAAAGTTTTGGGTTAGGCACTGCAATTTTAGATAGGGTGGGAGGAAAGGCTTCACTGAGAAGGGAACATTTTGCAAAAAGATCAGAAGCAAGTGAGGGAATGAGGCACACAAATTCCTGGGGAAAATGCTTTAAAGGTGCATTGAATAGCAAAGAGCTATTATCAAATAGTTACTACTGTTGAATAGCAAAGAGCCCTAAGTTGGTAGTGTACCTGGCATGTTCAAGAAATGACAAGGAAGATGACATGCCTGGATTTAGTGAGCAAGAAAGAAAGTGCTTGGTGATGAGGACAAGAGAACAACAAGGTGCCAATTCCTGTAAGGCTGTAAATTAGGTCACTGAAAGGATTTTGGTTTATAATTTCAGTGAGTTCAAAAGCCATCGGAGGAATGGTGCGCTCTGTTATATTTTAATAGGATCATTTCAGTTGCTCTGCTGAGAATAAATGAGGGCAAGGGCTTTGGAAGAGAAGGGAAGAAAGAGTCAGGGAGACCATTTGGGATACTACTATAAAAATCTAGGTCACAGACCATGGTGGTAGCAAGTGATGGGTCACGAGTACTTGGATTCTGGATTTATTTTGAAGATTGAGTCAACGGGATTTGCCAATTTATTGTCAATGAGCATGAGAGAAAAAAAAATGAGTCAAAGATAATTCTTCTCCCCAAAAAGTTTTGGACATCTAATGCATCTGTATTTAATATATTAGCTTTGTAAAGAGGCTATTTTAGTATTTTCTTGTGACTTTTCCTTTCTACTACTATGTACTTTATCTTCTATTTATATGTATATATATAAACCAAGTAAAACTTTTGAACCAGTCCAACATGGTGAACAACTCTCTGGATAATCTTCCCTTGAAAAAAAATACCTACTAATAATATGATCAGGGGAAACAAGTGGGTTAAGGTATGTGAGAGAAAAGAGTGTGGACTTTCACTTACATTTTATTCTATTCTCTGGAATTTATGTAAGAGTGAGATTTTACACACAGTTTATCAATCTTTTATCTGGTCAAACTGCATGAGAGAAAGTGTGGGTAATTCTCTCCACACACAACAATGGTGCTAATGGATACAAATAAGTGGGAAGGACATTATTTTAGGGATAACCTCTATTTTGGTTGTTTTCTCTTTCCATGTATGTTAGTCATTCACTAAGCCATCATTAGTAACAGACTGTGCTTAATACCCATCATAGGAATTTTTATTTAGCAGATCTGTGGAAGGGTCCAGGCGTTTGCATTTCTAACAAACACCCAGATTATTCTAACCCCACTGAAAAACACTGAAAATATGGTATTTCCACATAGTTCCTCTAAATACCATGCATATTGGACCTTACTACATGTTATTCACTTGTCCACGAGCATTCTTAGGGATCACTAAGAGTTTATAGTCACATAAACTCCAAGCAGAACAGAGATGATCCAGTAACGTGTGATGTGCTTACTCTTTTCATCAGCTTGTGACTGGTACACAATGTGTATTGACACTGCCCCCCCTCCCCCCCCCATTTCTAGAACAGCTAAGTCTTTTTGAGTTTATATCACTAAGCTGGGAATATTATGTAGGACTTTGTAGAAGACGTGAGGTTGGGAGAGTTGGAGGGGCATGGGGGTGGGGTTGGGGTAGGATTGGCAAATTCATTTCATATTCCTGGGTATCAAGTTCTCCATTTATCAAATGAGCATGATTCAATTTGCACTACTTCATAATAGCAACACAGTAAAGGAATCCAGGGGTAGGTGAACTTTGAAGAAATTGGAGAGGTGGCTAGTAATAGATTCAAAGGCAGGGAGAGGAGCTCTACTCCAAAATGGGAACTGTTTCTGCCATGGTCTCCTGGCACACTGCTACAGGTCCAAGCAAGATTATCTGTTTATTTCTGCTCTAGGTCTCCTACTGAACCTCTAAATCCTCTTGCCTTGATCAAATACAAGTAACAGATTAGATTTATGTAGGACCTCAAAGAGAGTAAAGATTGAGTGAAGGAGACATAGACCCCAGACAAGCATCCACAGAAGATATGCTAGGAAATTTCACTCTGGCCCTGACATTTTCAAGAAACCTGATTTAACTTTGTTTCTCCTTGGAATATTCTCACAATCTGGGATATGTCTCAAGGGAAGTATAGAGAAACAGAGAAGAACAATATTTGGGGCAGCAGATAAGATCCCAGAATATTCTGAGGCAAGAATAATGTTTCTTATAAAGGCACTCTTGGATTTTTCTGTTAAGTTAATGATTTGTTAAGAATTGGATAAAAACCATCTCCTCTGTAGATGAGTCCTATGTACCAAAAATCATGCATGCTCCCAGATAAGGACACAATAGGTCTTATCATTTAAAAAAAATGCTCACTTATGAAAAGGGAAGAATTATAGTGGTGCATAAACAAACTCATTTTTAAAAAATAAAAACTATCAGCCTTTTTAAAATCTGCCCATGTGCGTCAGTAAAACAGACAATTCCATTCCTAAAATAGGAATTTAGGCTAATATCTGTATCAATTTTCTTTTCATTAGAGAAAAGGGAGTAAAAAAAAGTGTCAAACCCTGGACACCTATTGATTGCATCAGGGCCTTTACCATGGGCTTCCAGGAAGCTGCTTTAGGGATAACCTCTATTTTGGTTATTTTCTCTTTCCATGTATGTTAGTCATTCACTAACTTCAGGACATGCTCCTCCTCCAGAGCTGTCTCTCATCGGCACACTATTTCTTCTTTCTCTTCTCACTCTACAGTTTCACATAGCACAAAATTCTCCTTAAATCTTCCCTCCTTCACATAAAAATGAAATTGAAATTAAAATGGCATCTCTTTCCAAAGAGGGTTTTGGGAGTAGAGAGCAGCTTACTTTTGGCAATAGCCCTCCCAGAATCTTTTGTGCAGCTCATCAGGGTTAATTATGGAAGAATGCAACAGTGAGCAAGACTTTTATTCTAACAGAGAACAGGCGGTGGCAATAAGGGAGCCTGGTGGTGAGGAAGGTGTTTCTGAATGGCCTGTGGCTATGCATAGTTCATGCAAACAGCTCTCTGGTCCAGAGGAAGAACACACATTGGACTCCAATTCAGAGGTGTTTCCTCATTTAGCTTTTGAATAATGAGCATTGAAACCACACAGAGGTGTTGGTGATCCAGGCATCTGGCAAAGCTGATCATTTCTAATTCAATTTGTGCAGTGAGCCAAAGGGCAGCCTACCTTTTGTCCCTGCACATCTGTCGTGATGTGGTCGGCTTCCCCATCCTCTATCTCCCCCATCTTCACGACACCGACTTCTATGGTGCCAACAACTTTGCCACCATCTGAAGTTCTGAAACCAAAAATAAATGAAATGGAAAGGTGAAAATCTTCTCCCTCTTTAAAGCACGGCTGGTGAGTGTTTCTGAAAATCACTAACCTTGTCATTTATCTTATGTTTTAACTGAACAACTCTCCTTATAACACGGCAAAACATGCTAATAGTGTGGAGGTTGTTTTTCATTTTCAAAGAACATTACCATGAATTCATTAGGTAACAGCATGGACCTCATGAAGAAGAAACCTCCTTAAGACTCTCAGGGGTAGCCTCAAGAAAAGAACATTCTGTAATGGATCAATGCCCTTTGTGAACCTCCAAACCTTTACAACACTATAAACCACAGCTCTCTGTACCACTGCATGAGAGAGTATGCACAGCTATCACAGAAACTACAACTAAACAAAATAGAAGAGGGGATAAGCATCCCTTTATTCCTTTATAACCATGCATTGGCTACAAAATCTTACTCCGTGCCTTTTCCTAACATCATTTCTCTTTCTAAGAGACCAGGTAAAGATTTTCTCCTAGCAAGCATAAGAAAGTTATGGTACATGTAGAAAAGAAGAACGTAACTTGAGGGATCATTTAGTACCACCCATTAATTTTCAGATAAAAAACTGAGACTCAGAAGGATTGAAAGTCTTGTTCAATTAACAAAGTGGCAAAATCAGAATGCCAACATTCCATCATCTCAAGTCTGTTGGTCATTGACCTACTCGTCTACATTTAATGGTGACGATGTTTTTTATTACTAAGATTTTCATCGGCATTATTTTGATCAACAAAAATTTCAGAGTTGACAAGATAAAAGTTAAAAATAAAATTAACAACCACAGTTTAAGAAATTTTAGTTTCTTTTTCTGGACAAGATGATCTACCAAATAAATGACACCATTATAAAATTTTTTCCTTGAACCTGAACCTTATTGTGAAAATATGTATCAAGTTATCCTATAGGTGTATAATGTGTTGCCATTAATTTCTATCCAATTCTAATTGGCTGATTAATAGTGGGCATGTAACACTTCATTTTCTTTATTTACTCATGCTCTTTTCCAAACCAAAGTTGCTTCTTGTGGGGATTGAATCATGTCCCCCACAAAGACATGCTCAAGTTTTAAAGCACCTTCCGTGGGTATTAACCCATTTGTAAATAGGATCTTTGAATATAAGATCTTTGAAATAAGATTGTTGGTTAAGGTGTGGGTTCATTTGTGAATTAGAGCTTCAAAGATCTTACATAGATGAAGAAAAATTGAATCAGGTTGGGCCTTAATCCACAAGCTGGAGTCCTTATATGGAGAGGAAATCGAGACAGAGGCACAGACAACTGAGCAGAAGAAGTAGAAGCCAGAAGGAGAAGCCAGGTGACAGCAGCAGAGATGAAGCAAAGGAACCCAAGGATTGCAGCAAGCCGGCAGCAGAAGGCTACGGAACCCAGGAGAGAGCATGGCCTGTTCAGCCTTGATTTTGGACTTCTCATTTTCAAAACCAAGAGACAGTAAATTCCTATTGTTTAAGCCACCCAACTCTGTGGTATTTCTCATAGCAGCCTTGGCATACTAGGATACCTCTTTTCAACTATTCTGTTCTAGATGTCACTATTTTATTCTTAGAGGTGTTAGAAAAGAGGAATAGGAACATTAGTGTAAGTTGTTGACCAAAACACTATCTAAAATAAGGAAAAATTTAGGTGAAAAGGAAACCCAATTATGTTACTTGATCATGATAAGCTTTTCTAAAAATATAAAAGGTAAATATTAAAACACATCTTTTTTAGAATTATGCTTTAAAATAAACTGAAGTAGGAAAATCCTGGTGATGCAGACACAGCTAATGACATATTGTAATAAAATAAAGACTGCATAGAAAAAGAAAATTAATTTACATAAGTATATATTATAATTTCTACTAAAGAATAGAATGCTTTTTGGTGAATTTAAAACAAGTGGAAATCACAAGACTGAACCTCAATTACTTGAAATTAGTATAGAAAACAAACATTCAGCCTGAAGAAAATATGTATATAGGTGACAGTACAGTCTGTGATTTGGCAAAAAGTTTATAAACCCCAATTCTGGTGTTGTCCTAGATAATTCATTACACCATTTTGTCACTTGAATGTGACACAAAAACTTCTCACAGTCATGGTGTGACATGTCTCTGTCCAGTTCTTCAGTACCTGATAAAGAGTTTAATAAGAACCCTCATGGCCCTACTGATAATACTTTCTAAAGATTTGCAGGCTTCTTTCCCCCCAAAACCAATCATCAATATCAATTAAAGATACTCTTTTTTTCTCATACAACTTCTAACTTAATTTCTAGAATGCAAAGTCAAAGTATAACATTCCAAATGTTTTCACTGACCTGATCCAAATACTGCACCCCCTGATTTCAAAAAGAAAGGTGGACTTTTCACAGCCTCTGCCATGGCTTTGTGATAAACTGTTATATACCACGAGGGTTAAAAGCATAAACTCAGCAGTTTGAGTTATCTGCTAGCTGCATGACCTCAGACAAGTCACTTTACCACATGAAACTTCATTTGCCTCATTTATAAGATGGAGATGATAATAACTTTATTGTAAGGATTAAGTTAAGTCAGATGATTTATGCAAAATATTTAGCATAATACAGTGTACAAGATAAGTACTTCTTCTGTCTCCCCTGCACACCCCTTCACCCCTTCATCCCAGTAGCAATGGTAGTAACAAAACTGGCATTGTCATTAATATATTACATTTATTTGATTCTCTCCAGAAATTTTACTGAAATCAAGATATCCTTAAAGGATCTATGTATTATGGCATATATATATTACAGCAATTTAAGTGCTCGTTGGAGATACAAAGACTTAATAAATAAGAGATGATGCTATGAAGCTTACATTTCTAGTAGTGCAGAAAACAAGTCACGACTAATTGCAATGAGAGTCAACCTTTCAAAAGTACTAATGGTTGATATTTAAGCAATATACTATGGGAGTATAGTTCTGAAATACAGCTCTATCTATTCCCTTTTAAAAAATACTCAGACACTTTTTCAATGATTTTCTGCCTTTTGGGTTCCCAAATTCTCTCATTCTCCTATCTTGTTCCTCTTAATCCCAGAGTGGAAACAAAGCAAGGAGTTTGCTTAATCTAATGGTGCTTTAGGACTTCTAGGAGCAATTTTATTTTTCTGAAAACCATTTTGGATAGGCAGTTATGAATATCTTAAGCATGCCTCTCCACCTGAGATTTGTAGGAGACAGAATGGTGAATCCAGGTTAAAAACTAAACAACTGAACCAAAGACACTCCAAAGGATAGTTCACAATGTCAATGAACTGGAATGCAAAATGCAAATGTGGTTTCTTACTCATTCTGTAACAATTTACCAAACAAACAACACAGGTATGCAAAACCTCTCTTCAATCAGAAGATTTATGAATGAAATACCTATTTCATTTTTCCAAAGACCATTTAAAAGATGACCTCACAGAGCTTTAGAAAAAAAAATCCTGAATGCTTAATTATACTTTAAATTTATTATCTATCTGGTTTGGAAGGTTAGTAAATATAGTTTAACTATTATTCATCACCAAAATCGTGCTGACATTTATCTAGTGGAAATTTGTCATATCCACATCCAAGGTATTCAGAAGAGATTTCTGAGCTAGGAATCAAGAAACACAAGTTCTATTTCCAATTCAACTACTAACTAGCTGTGCGACCGAGAACATATCACTTTATTTCACTGGATTTCAGTTTCCTTCACCTCAATACTAAGGGTTGCTTTGTGACAACCATTCCTTAATAGCAGCTCCCACACACCATGTTGTGATCATTCTGATTCCATCACAGGCCAACACAGACTTGGGACAATCTCAGGCACTTGCTCGTCTCTCCTCAGCACTCCCGTCCTCCCATTCCACCTCCTCCCAAACCAAACCAAAGGCACCTGGTTAAGTAACTTAACACCTATAGTCAAATCAGAATGGGCTAGATTTTCCTATGATACTCATAATACATATTTACCTAATAATAAAAATAATATATTGGCCATCACAACATGGCATCTTGATATTTTTACGAGGATACAAAATTAACTGAACCAAGGGACAGAAGTGCTCTTCAGCCTTTTCCAGAACTTTGTGTGCCAATCAGACCAGATGCAGTGGTAACTCTATCTCAATGCATATGAAGAAAATTTTTTAAAAACGATTTCCGACAGCCTTTTACCAGGTCATTCCCACTATTTAATGCAGAGTGCTGTAAAAGATGTAACAGATGGGCAGTTAAGCCTGCTACAGTACTTCTAGCAAAATATCAAGACCCTTTTTCTCTTGTTAAATAGACTTAAATATTTAACTATGTCAGAAAGATCAGGGAAGACAAAGGGTGAAAATTCAGCAATACAAATTTATACTCCCTTCCTACCTAGGTTTTTCAGCATGTATAATACATTAGTGATTACAGTTCTTTAAAATCTGTCTCTAAAATAACTCTCCTAATGCCTCCTAATGAAATATTCAACCTGACATGCGGAAATATACAAATATTTTCAGAAGACTAAAGGAAAAGTTATGTAAAACAGTCCTCTAACAAAGGACAATTTGCTGACATGCTTCCTCTAAACTTCTTCCCCAGCTATTCTGCTTCCCTTAGTAGAGAGGGGAAAAACTCTGGCAATGTTAAATAGCAACACGTAAATGACTCCTCTATTTTGGAAATGCCACAGAGATACAAACCAACAAATGACTCTGTAAACATCCAGGGAAAAACCATCATTAACGCCGTCTGTTTTTGTGAACATAAAGTAGTCTGGTGCTATGCACAGGAATTTTCAGCGGCGAGATGTGTTTTGCATTTAAACTAGCTACATGTAACTAAGAGAGGAAACTCTCACCAGGACAGGAAAATAAACAAGGACATGAATCAGTGAATGAGTGAGTGTATTCTGAAGATCTTTCTGGTGAAAACATTTATATAGCAATACAAAATTTACTTAGGATTCAGAGAAGGGAGACTTCCATTAAAATAGAACTAAACACACTTCCATTTTGGCTGACATTCACAACTGTCAGGTGACATATGTGGTGGTTAAGTTCATGTTTCAACTTGGCTAAGTTATGGTGTCCAGGTGCTTGGTTAAGCAAGCACTAGCCTGATTGTTATTACATGGGTATTTCATGAATTTAAACCATTTTTCAGTTGATTGCATCTATGGCTGTCTACAATCAACAATGAGAGGAATCTCCTTAACCAATCAGTTGGAGTCCTTAAAAGAAGAACTGAGGATTTCATCAGTTAGAAAGAAGAATTTCTATCTCTACTTCAGCCAGCCAGCTTCCAATGGGGAATTCATTGAAATTTTCCTCCGAGTTCCCAACTTGTGGCTTGCACTATGGAATTCAGACTTGCCAATTGCCACGGTTGCATGAAACAATTCCTATAATAAATCTCTTAATTTAATATGCCCATGTGTGTGCAAGTGTGTGTATTTATCACATAAGGCCTGATCACCCACCCCAAGAATGTCCAGAGGATACATCTTTCTCCAGGACTGTGCAGAATAAAGTTGTGAAACAACTTCATCATCCCTGAAGAGCCCTGTAGTTGCTTTCCTCTGTAGACCAGATATTACTGTGGGAATTTCTGCCCCCAAACTTGGATCCTTAAACAACTTGGGGTTGATCAGAACCTGGGTAGGCAGAAGCCAAGCGGCAGCAGTTAATTGCCAAAGACAAAGTGGGCATGGCTACCACAATGGACAGCAGAGTCAAGCAGTAATCAGAATTTCCTGCCATGCAGAGACCTATGGTATTGACTAGTTTATCATGGAGTGCCTAGGAGTGAAATAGATGGGCAGTCTACTAAGTTATTACTTGATCTGTATAAGCAAAAGACTACTAGGTTAACTGAACAAAACTCTAACTTGAATAACAAAAACAGCTGCAGCCCCTCAATCAATTCCCAGACCTGAGACAGTTTATATACCCAGAACCTTATGAATGAAGAAAAAGCTGGATCACCTTGGGGAAGGACCCTGCTACACTGCCAAATATTTATGCTGTTACTTTCCCACCCAGCCTTGCCCAAAGGAACCTATGGCATTTACCAAGATAACCGCATATTGGGGAAAAGGAAATGTTCAGACACTTTGGGGATTATTAGACACTGGCTCAGAGTGACACTAGTTCTAGGAGACCCAAAACATCACTGTAGTCAACCAGTTAGAGTAGGGGCCTATGGAGGTCAGGTGCTCAATAGAGTTTTAGCAAAAGTCTGTCTCACAGTGGGTCCAGTGGCTCCTGGGACTCATTCTGTGTCTATTTCCTCAATTCCAGAATGCATAATTGGAGTAGACATACTCAGCAACTGGCAGAATCCCCACATTTGTTCCCTGGAGGGTTGAGTTTCCTTGGCTGCTCAAACAAATATCATGTAATGGGTCGGTTAAAACAATGAAACTTTATTGGCTCATGGATTGAGGCTAGGAGAATTCCAAATTTGAGGTGTCAGAAAGGTGATGCTTTCTTCCCCAAACTGCCATTCTGGCTGGGACAGGCTGTCAGGCATCCTTGGTGATCCTTGGTCCCGGGCTCCTCTGTCACATGACAGTGCATGTGGTGGCCTCTCCTGGCCGCTTCATTCTCTGCCAGGTTCCATCGATGTTCAGCTTCTAGCTGCTCCCTTTGTGGCTTTCTCTTTATCTGTCTGAATTTAACTCTACTTATAAAAGACTCCAGTAATAGGATTAAGACCCATTCTGATCCAGTTGGGCCATACTTTACCTGAAGTAATCTCATCAAAAGGTCCTACTTAAAAAGGCTCATACCCACAGGAATGGATTAAGTTTAAGAACATGTTTTTTTCTTGGGTACGTTACTCCAAACCACCACACGGACTGAGGGCTATTAAGGTAGGAAAGACCAAGTGGAACTGTCTATGCCTAGCAAAATAGTAAATCAAAAGCAATACCACAGTCATGGAGGAACTCTAGAAATTAGTGATAGTGCCGCCATCAAAGAAGTCAAGGATGTGGGGTTGATGATTCCTACCACATCCCCATTCAACTCTGCTATTCAGCCTGTGCAGAAAACAGATGGATCCTGGAGGATGACAGTGGGTTATTGTAAACTTAGCCAGATGGTGACTCCAATTACAGTTGCTATTTCAGATGTCGTATAACTGCTTGAGTAAATGAACACAGCCCTTGGCACCTGGCATGTAGCGGTTGATGGGACAAAAGCTTTTTTTCTCGATACTTATTGGAAAAGACCACCAGAAGCAGTATGCTTTCAATTGGCAAAGCCAGAAATACAACTTCACTGTTCTATCTCAGGGGTATAAAACCTCTCCGGTCCTGTGTCATAATCTAGTCTTCAGGGACATTGATCACTTTTCCTTTACACAAAACATTACACTCAACCATTATATTGACGACAGCATGCCAATTGGACCTAGAGAGCAAGAAGTAGCAACTACTCTAGACTTATTGGAAAGTATCTGCATGTCAGAGGGTAGGAAATAAATCCAATAAAAATTCAAGGGCTTTCCACCTTAATGAAATTTCTAGGTGTCCAGTGGCTTCAGGTGTATTGAGATATCCCTTCTAAGGTGAAGGATAAGTATTGCATTTGGCCCCTCCTACAACCAATAAAGAGGCACATTGCCTAGTTGGTTTCTTTGAATTGTGAAGGTGACATATTCCTCATTTGGGTGGACTCCTCTGAAAAAGTGTTAGTTTTGTATGGGAACCAGAACAAGAGGAGGCTCTCCAACAGGTCCGGGCTCCTTACAAGCTGCTCTGTCACTTGAGCCATACAATCCAGCAGATCCAATGATGCTAGAAGTTTCAATGGCAAATAGAGATGCTGCTTGGAGGCTTTGGCAGGCCTCTGTAGGAGAAATGCAATGCCGACTCTCAGAATTTTGGAACAAAGCCCCACCATCCATCCTCTGCCGGTAACTACTCTCCTTTTGAGAGGCAGTTTCTTGCCTGCTACTGGGCCTTAGTAGAGATTGAATATTAATCATGGGCACCAAGTTACCATGAGAACTAAGTTGCCCATAAGGAAGTGGGAAATGTCTGACCCACAAAGCCATAAAGTTTGGCACGCACAGCCAACACTCCGTCATCAAATGAAAGTAGTATATACAAGATAGAGTTTGGGCAGGCCCTGAAGGCACAAGTAAGTTAACATGAGGAAGTGGCCAAAATGCCCATGGGCCCCCATTCCTGCCATATTACCTTCTTTTCACCAGCCTATAGCTGTGGCCTCTTGGGAAATTCCCTATGATAAGTTGACTGAGGAAGAATAAAACAAAGACTGGTTTACAGATTGTTCTGCACAGTATATAGGTACTATCCAAAAGTGGACAGCTGAAACATATAACCCCTTTCTGAGATATCCCTGAAAAATAGTAATGAAGGGAAATTCTCCCAATGGGTGCAACTTCAAGCAGTGCACTTGGTTCGTCATTTTGCTTGGAGGGGAAATGGCCAGAGGTGCGTATGTATACTGATTCATGGGCCTGCACCAATAGTTTGGCTGGACAGTCAGGCGCTTGCACAGAACACAATTGAAAATTAGTGACAAAGAAGTCTGGGGGAGAGGTTTGTGGACAGACCTTCCTGAATAGGCAAAAAACATGAAGATATTTGCATCCCATGTGAATACTCACCAGAGGGTGTCCTCAATAGAAGAGGATTTTAACAATCAAGTGGATAGGATGACCTGTTCTGGGAGTATGAAATGTGTAGTGGAAGAAGGTAACTATAAATATTAGCTATGACCATGTGTTCAGTTACAGAATGAGGACTGTAATGGTTATGAGTATTTTTTCTTTGTTTTGTTATGAATACGCTTACATGTTTACATCAAGCAAATATCTTTGTTTTCTTCCCTTTTTTTTTTCTTCAATTATAAAAGTTGGAGGTTTACAGAACAATCATGCACAAAATACAGGATTCCCGTATAGCACCCCACCATCAATACCCTGCATTGGTGTAGAACATTTGTTACAATTGAAGACAGTACATTTTTATAATTGTTCTATTATAGTCTATGGTTTAACTTAGGATTCACTGTTGTGTATGTAGTTCCATAGATTTTTTTATTTTATTTTATTCTGCTACCATATATATAATCTAAGATTTCACCTTTTAATCATATTCAGTTGTATATTTCAACGCCATTAATTACATTCATAATTTTGTGCTACCATCACCACCATCTACTACCAAAACATTTCCGTCATCCCAAATAGATTTGATGGTTAAGTTCATGTGTTAACTTGGCTAGTTTATGGTGTCCAGTTATTTGGTTAAACTGTGAAAGTGTTGATACTGAGAGTGCTTCATGGATTTAAATGATTAGCCAGTTGATTGAATCTTTGCCTGATTACATCTACATACAACAAAAGAGACTGCCTTTAGCCATGAGAAACCTTTCATCCAATTGATTGAAGGCCTGAAGGGGAGAACTGGTTATTTTAACAGTCAGAAAGAAGAATTTGTATCTCCACTTCAGCTAGCCAGCTTCTCATGGGGAATTCCTTGCGAACCTTCATTGAAGTTCCCAACTTGTGGATTGCCCTATGGAATTCAGACTTGACAATCCCCGCAGTTGAATGAGCCAATTTCTATGATAAATCTCTTAATATTTCCATAGATTTCTGTTTCTCTGCAGAATCCTAATATACCATATAATACTTTCAAAGTAATACTCAAATAAACCTTTTCAGTAGTTCTTAATATTAATAACTTATACATTCCAAGGTTTAGTACTTGGTTTTCTCTTCTTTCATTATAGGCTCAACTTCAGAAATCCCCATCCATTTTTATGGGTTTCAACTATGCCTTCTATGATAACCTATCACAATTCTATATTCCCAACTCTGTCCACTCTCCTGATTTCTTGATTGAGAACTCTAAATTCCTTTTGCCCTAATATCATCATCTTACATGCTACACGCTTGAAACTTAATTCCTCATTTCCACCTTCACATCAATAGCATGCCATTCTCCAGAGATCAAAACCACATAACACATCTCTTAGCTTAGCATCTCCAAATGTCCTTCTGTCCATATCTCCAAGTGTCTCCAAGAGTCAGCAAGCATCTGGGTTTCTGTCAGCTCTAAACTTCTCTCTTAAATACTCCAGTGAACTAATAAAGACTCACTCTGAATGGGCAGGGTCCACACTTCATGGAAATAATTCAATCAGAGGTTCCATACTAAAAAAAAAACCCTCACATAACATTCCATCTCTAGATTCACTTTGCCATTAGCCTCTAATCTGTCACCAAGCCCTAATGATTCTTCATTCATAATGTCTCTTACATGAGTTCTTCCCAATAGCAACATTATCATTAGTGTCATCACCTATCTTATGTTATATAGAAAAATCTACTTCTTATTCTCCAGTCTGTTTCTCTTCCATCACATTCATACTAGCTTTTCTCCTAAAGCCCTGATTTAACTATTTGATTTCTTTGGTCTGTTAAAAATCCTTTGTCACTGCCTGTTCTAGTTTGCTAATGCTGACAGAATGCAAAACATCAGAAATGGATTGGCTTTCATAAAGGGGGGTTTATTTGGTTACACAGTTACAGTCTTAAGGCCATAAAGTGTCCAAGGTAACACATCAGCAATCAGGTACCTTCACTGAAGGATGGCCAATGGTGTCCGGAAAACCTCTGTTAGCTGGGAAGACATGTGGCTGGCATCTGCTCCAAAGTTCTGGTTTCAAAATGTCTTTCTCCCAGGACGTTCCTCTCTAGGCTGCAGTTCCTCAAAAATGTCACTCTTAGTTGCTCTTGGAGTGTTTTTCGTCTCTTAGCTTCTCTGGAGCAAAAGTCTGCTTTCAACAGCCGTGCTCAAACTTCTCTCATCTGCAGTTCCTGTGCATTCTTAAAAGAGTCCCTCTTGGCTGTGGCTCCTCTTCAAAACATCACTCACAGCTGCATGAGTTCCCTCTGTCCATCAGCTCATTTATATGGCTCCAGTGACTCAACTTAGACCCACCCCGAATGGGCAAAGCAACACCTCCATGGAAATTATCTAATCAGAGTCATCACCCACAGCTAGGTGGGGCACATCTCCAAAGAAACACTCAAAGAAATCTAATCAACACTGATAATGTCTGCCTACACAAGATTACATCAAAGATAATGGTGTTTGGGGGACACAATACATTCAAACCAGCACACAGCCCCACTGCCTACCCAGAGAGGCTGAACTATAGTCTGTCTTTCAAGGTCTTATATAAGAACCTATCATGGTTTATGGACAGCTCAGTACTTTTGGTTCAAACTGATCCTCCTCACCATGCATCATTAAATAGGGAGTACAGTCTATTGGAAAGCACACTGAATTTTGAGTAACAAAGTCCTCAGTTGTGGTCCTGGCTCTCTGAAATAACCAGCTGGGTGACCATGAGCAACTCATCCTCTATAAAGGTGTCTCAGATATAAAATATGAAGATAATAAGCATCCTGTTTATCTCACAGGATTTATATGACAACAATTTGACAGATCCTAGGTTTAGATATAAAAATGCTTTAATACATGGATATGAATATCACAGTTATACAACCTGGACCACAATGCTTCAAGAGTACATTGAAATGTTGAACATCAGTTTTTCAAACTAATTGGCTTGTAGATTCCTCTCTACTGCTACAAGTAGTATGGTGCAAATATGAAGAATTTCTCCAAATATAAAAAAGCTAAAGCAAAAATTGCCCTCCTCATGACTCTATTAATAATATATAGAATAAGTTATGTCTGGAAAATTGTTGTTTCCAATGCTAAATGTGAAATATAAACTATCTCCTTGAATATAAGAAATATCCTGTCAGAAAAGTGAGAAAATACACTTGGCATCTTTTAAATGTCTTTATCAAGATTCAGAACCATCCATACATAATATGTTAAAATTAATAGGGCTCTCTGTACTGATCACGGTGGCTGAATAAGATGCTTCAGGGCTCCAATCCCCACAGAAGCTTTGAGCAACCAGAAAGAACTGGTAGAAACATCCTTCTCAATGCACCAGAAAACAGTTAAATGACTGCAGTAACAGGGCAAGCACCAAATCAAGAAATTTACTACTAAAAAGAGGTAGGGTCTTGTGGCTACTTAAAAGCAATAGGATCTTATGGCCTCTCCACACCCTTCACTAGCTCATTGCAGAACCAGCCCACATTTCCAGCGAAGATCTCTGGCCCTCATTCTAGAAGGAGCAGAGTTACCCTCATTACACTGGAAGCATGTATGTCTGGTCCAATCTTTTGGATAGTGGACTAAGGGACTTGCCATCTCAGCAATCAAGTTGTGCTGCCTGGGGCAAGGAATTGCTGGCTATAGGGCATACAGAGCAGTGCCTGTGACTGTGAGGAAACTGTTTTCTGGGGAAGAGAGTACATTCAGAATCACATAAACAAGGGAATTCTTAGGGCTGCATCCAATAAAAAGATTCATGCACAGAAAAGATCAAGGAGGGTCCTAAGATTTGACCTCAGGCTATTCTTTAAACTTATTGTATGGATAAGCTCTGAAGCTGAGCACTTGCACAGGTCAATCTGCAAAGACTAGAAAAGGTGTTGTCCTTTATTCCTTCTTCTTCTTCTTCTTTTTTTTTTTTTTTTTTTTTGTTAGCTCCTATCATTCAAGGAAAGCACTGTCATAATTCTAGGTGGATAAAGCTTAAGTAACAAAATCCTCAGAGTCTAAATTCCAGTAGTAACACATTAAAACATCAAAACGTCCAAAACATATACAAAACATACAAAGAAACATGAAGTAATGATCCATGCAAAGGAGAAGACTAAAGCATTAGAAACCCATCAGCGAGGAGGACCAGACCTGGGACATACTAGACAAAGACTTTAAAAATATGGTCCTAATCCTAAATATGATTAAAGAGCAAAGGAACACATGAACAAAGAACCAATGAAATCAGGAAAGTGACAGAAAAACACAAAGAAATTATCAATAGAAAGACGGAAATTATGAAAGGAACCAAAGAGAGCTAGAGACTACAGTGACAGAAATGAAAAATTCCCTAAAGGGGTTCAACAGTAGATGGAACTGGCAGAAGTATCAGAGAGCTTGAAGATAAGGCTATTGAAAATCATTCAGTTTTTGATGGTTAAGATTATGTGTCAAGTTGGCTAGGTTATGGTATCCAGTTGTTTGGTCAAGCAAATGGGCATGACTGTTACTGTGAGGATATTTTGTGGATTTAAATCATCTAAGTTGATTGCATCTATGGCTGATTATATCTACAATCAACAAAGGAGCCTGCCTTCAACATTGAGAGAAGTCTCATCCAATCAGTTGAAGCCCTTAAAAAGGAGAATGGATGATTTCAGTAGACAGAAGACTTTCCATCTCTACTTCAGCCATCCAGTTTCTCCTGGAGAATTTATCAAAAACCTTCATCAGAGTCCCCAGCTTGTGGCCTGCCCTACAGAATTCAGACTTGCCCATCCCCACAGATGCATGAGCCAATTCATATAATAAATCTCATAATATAACATAATGTTTACACATACTTTCTGTTAGTTCTGTTTCCTTCCAGAATCCTGACTAATACACAATCTGTGGATCAGAAAGAATAATGAAGAAAAGTGAACAGAGCCCAAGGAACCTGGGGACACCATCAAGCCTACCAATACACACATTGTGGGTAGTCCCAGTAGGAGAAGAAAGAGCGAAAGGGGCCCAGAGAATATTCGAATACATAATGGCTGAAAGATGTCACCAACTTAACAAAATACATGTATACAATATACATCCAAGACACTCGAGGAACTCCAAACAGGAGAAAACCAAATAGACCCTTGCTGCAGCATATTATACTCAAACAGATAAATGCCAAACATAAAAAGAGAATTCTGAAAGCCACAAGGGAGCAACAATGTGTCATTTACAAGGGAGCTTTGATAAGATTAAATGTGGATTTTTCACTGGAAACCATGGAGGCAAGAAGGCAGTGGAATGACATATTTAAATTCCTGACAGCAAAAAATTGCCAACCCAAAATTCTGTATCTGTAAAACTGTCTTTCAAAAATGAGTTAGAAAGTATTCCTGAAAACCCTAGGGAGTGTACTGCTCTCTATCTAAGTCTCTATAAAAGTTTTCCTTAGTAAGTTTATTTTCTCAGAAACTTAAGGCCTCCAGACTGATCCTATGCCAGATAAGTCCTGCAGCCCAGAGGTACTGGTCCGTCTAAGAACATCAACCAGTTTCATGCCTCTATCCCATAAGATCAACACCCCTTTCCAGCATGAGGAGGTTAAAATGGTCATTGCCCAGATATCCCTAAAGATTGAAAGATCAAATGAGAGGCAGGAGGTGTGACTGAGAAATTTGGATTTAACAAATGATTGTGAATACTGACTCATTATACAGATATTTCTTTTCAGTGTCTAGTGTTTTAGAATAGCCAGAGGGAAATACCTGAAGGTGGTGAACTGTAATCTAGTAGCTTTGATCTTTGATAATGATCATGTAACTATATAACAACAACAAAAAAAAGTAGGCTGCCCATGTCTGTATGGATCTACTTCTGGATGTTTTGTTTCGTTCTGTTCTGCTGATCTAAATAGCTATCTCTGACAATACTACACTGTCTTAGTTAATCTACCTCTATTGTAAGTCTTAAAATTGGGTAGAATGAAATAATAGGAGCCAATAAGAGGGGAGGGATAAGGGGTATGGGAGGTTTGGGGTCATCTTTTCTCTTTTAATTCTTTTTCTGGAGTAATGCAAATGTTCTAAAAATGATCATGGTGATGAATACACAAATATGTGATGATACCAAGAACCATTGATTGTAGGATGGATTCTATGGTGTATGAATACATCTCAATAAAATTACATTAAAAAATGAGTTAGAGATTAAGACATTTCCCGATAAATAAAAATTGAGGGAGTTCATCACCACTACACCAACCTTACAAAGATGGTAAAAAGAGCTTGCATGTTGAAAGGAAGGAACAATAGACTATAAATTGACACAATATGAAGAAATAAAGATCTCTGGTGAAGGTAATTATGTGAATAAATATAAATGCCAGTCCCATTGTATTTTTCCTTTGTAACTCCAATTTTACTTCCCACAGGAACTAAAAACACATGCATAAAATGTAATGATAAATCAGTGGTTTTGGCCTCATTATGTATTAACCTGTTATTTATGACAAGAACTACATAAAGGTGAGGGGACAGAAGAGTATAGGAACACAGTTTACATACCATTGAAGTTAAATTTGCATCAAAGCAAATGAGATTGTTACATATTTAGGCTGTTATATTTAAGTCCAATGGTAACTACAAAGAATATATGGGAGAATATGCAAGTTCAAAGAGACAGAAATTAGAGTACAGTTTACCAGGGGTGAGGAGCAGTGGGAATAGCAAGTTAATGAATAATGGATATAGGATTTCTGTTAGGGGAAATGGTAATGTTTTAGTAATGGAAGGTGATGAGGGTAACACAACATTGTAAACACAGAAATCCCACTGAAGGGTATGCTTGGAAGTGGTTGAGATGGCAACATTTATGTTGTATATATGTTCCCACCATTTTTTAAAAAGAGCAACCCAAGAGATGACAATTAAAGGCAATATATGATCCTAGATGAAATCTAACAGGGGAGGAGGGAAGACTCAAAAGGACATCATTGGGACATATTAAAACATTAGAATGCAGACTGTAAGGTTTATATTAATGCTAAATATCTTCAACTTGAAACCGCATTTAACATAGATATATATGTGATATACTTAATAGGAAACATATATGGCAGTATTAAGTGTCCAAGGAGCATGATATATGCAACCTACATTCAAGTGTTTAGCAAATGGATTGATAAATAGATAGACAGATAGATGGGTAGATAGATGGACTGATAGACTGATTAAAAGAGAGAGACAAAGATATAGGAAATGTGGCAAAATGGTAAAATTGATGGATCAGAGTATCTGAAGGACTAGGGGTATGTTGGAGATCTCTGTATGGGGTTTGTATCATTTTTGTATTTGTCCTGTAAGCTTACAAGCACTTCAAAACAAAAAGTTTAAAAAATATATTAATAGGGTAGGAATCACAATATTCCTATTGGGTTCTGGCTGCACGTAACGTGGAATAAGCCCACCCTGTCTCTCCCACTGAATGAAGCTACAAAACCTGTACAGAATGTATGGAGCAGCTGATCAAGGAGTCTGAAAGGAAACTGCACCAGGCAGACTGGGGAAGAAGACCAGAATTTGGAATATCACTGAACCAATCCCCTCCACCCACCCCCCACTGGAACCCTCCATCCTAGACTCAACACAGCCCAAAACTCTAGGATGGTCATTAGAGACAGACAGGCAAAGCTCAGGAAAGGAGGCCCTTTAGCTCTAGCTGAAAGAGCAAGAAAGAAGTCTCCCAACGCTTAGAAGAATGGGAGAAATACCTTTTTTTTTCTTCATTCTCTCATGCCCCAGTCTCCAAGTAATACTATGGTGGTAATGGTGGCAGCAGCAAAAGTGGCAGCAATGAGGGCCTACAGGAGCCTAAAACTATGAGGGAGGGAAGCTTCCTCTCCAACTGGAGGAACTGCCATCCCAAGAGTGACCCAGAAGTTGGTGCAGTCACAGCAGAGTGGGGTAAACAAAACCCCAGCTTTCTAGCTGGGGGATCACAAAGGAAAGTCACAGGAAACAGAAAAGTACCAAAGCGATGGAGAGGAAGGAACCTGGGAAAGGGAACTCCTAAAACTGTTTATGAACTTCTGGCTCGCCCCCAAGCTGTGCATGTATCGACCTGATGATAAACAGCATACCAGAGACTTCAAGAATGAATTTATGGAATAGATCACTGCCCAAATCCAAGCTTATTTCCTGGGTGGTAAGCATGAGGGACAGGTCCAAATAACACTACAAAATCTTTGAAAAGGAGGTGACATTGAAACCACGAGGTCAATACACATACCTCAAACATTTTTCTATATACTAGCAATGAACAATTGGAAACTGAAATTGAAAAAAAAAAATACAGTAGGTCCAAGACAAATAAAATATATAGGTATGAATCTGATAATGTACAGAATGTGTGTGCCAAAAACTATAAATGCTGATGAGAGAATTGAAAGGAGGTTTACGTAAATGGAGAGAATTACCATATTCATGGATTGGACGACTGAATATTATAATGATGGCAATTCTCTTCAAATTAACTAGAGATTTAATGCAATAACAATCAAAATGCCAGCAAGATTTTTATACATATTAATAAGCTTATTCTAAAGGAAAGGCAAAGGAAATAGAATAACCAAAAGCATTTTGATAAAGAACAAAAATGAAGACATTGCACTAACAGATTTAAAATGTAAATTTAAAATAATCAAAACTGCATGGCATTGGTGAATACTGATACATTAATAAATTAAACAAAATAGATGGATTGCTCAATTGATTTTTTCACATTTACTGTTGTATGTTTTTATGCAATTTTATTGAGATATAATCATAAAACATATAATCATTCAAAGTGTGCAATCAGTTGTTCACAGTATCCTCATATAGTTGTGCTTTCATCACCACAATCAAATTTTGAACATTTTCATAGTCCAAAAATAAAATAAAAATTAAAATTAAAAAGAATGTCCAAAACATCCCAATCCCCTCCTCCCCCCATTGTTCATTTACTTTTTTTAATACAGTTTAATTGAGATATCCTGACATACTCTACAGTCATCCACAGTATACAGTTATCCACAGCATCATCATACAGTTGTGCGTTCATCACCAGAATCAATTTTTGAACCTTTTCCTTACTCCAAAATTAAAATAAAAGCAAAAAAGAACACCTAAATCTTTCAGTCCTCTCCATCCCACCCTATTCTTCATCTAATTTTTTCCCCACTTTTCCACTCATCTGTCCATACACTGGATAAAGGGAGTGTGAGCCACAAAGTTTTCACAGTCACGTGGTCACACTATGCAGTCTACATAGTTACACAATCGTCTTCAAGAATCAAGGCTACTGGGTTATAGTTTGACAGCTTCAGGTATTCCAACACACTAAAAACTAAAAAGTGATATCTATATAGTGCATAAGAATATCCTCCAGAGTGACCCCTGATTCCATTTGAAATCTCTCAGCCACTGGAACCTTATTTTGTTTCATCTCTCTTCCCGTTTTTGGTCAAGAAGATCCTTTCAGACCCACAGTGCTGGGTCCATGGCCAATTGATTTTTGATAAAGTTACAGACAACTCAACAGAAATAGACTAGTCTTTTCAACAAATGTTACTGGAATCACAAAACTAATCAAAATGCTATTAGGCACTTTGACAATATTTCAAAGATAACAGGCATGGAGAATTGGAGGATTCAATTATTAAATAAATAATTAAATATGGGGCAATATTTAATAATCACATTTTGAATTACATACATTTTATTAGAGTTTTTGCTTTGGGGCTTGATGTCAGATTTTTTAATAGTAGGAAATAGTGCAGAGATATATCAAAAAAAGGTCAAAATTATACAATGAAATAATGTAATTTTAGAGTACAATGTATTTCAAGCCTTTGTAGTAAGAAATTCACTGAGCTTTAAATTGCACAATGAAGCGTGTTCTCTGAAGCTGAGCAATTCTTCTTGCCTATATTTTATGCTTAATTGCATCTGGATTTGTTTTAAATTCTTCTGTTACTGAGTTATAAAATCTTGTGGCTTTTAAAATAATTTATTTTCTTTAATCTGATATTTGACCAAAAAAAATTTCCAAAATATATAACATTCTATAGAATTATTAAAATAAGTCCAAAATAACAGAAAATATAAATTCATTTACAAACACATATTAAGCCCTACTATGTTAGAACTACTATGTTCTGAGCACTATTCCATGCACAAGGGTACAACAGAGAGCAAAGCAAAAATCCTTGCCTTCATGGAGCTCACACTGAAGTAGTAAACAAGTAGTGATATATCAGAATATGATAAATGCCATGGAAAAAATTAATCAGGGTAAGAAGGTGGGAGTGCTGGTTGGGACTACTATTTTAGATTCAGTGGTTGGGAAAGAACTCCCTAACAAAATGACATTTGAACAAACACATAAAGGAAGTAATTGCATGGACCATACACCTTTCCTGAGGCAAGATCTTTTCAGGAGAAGCAGCACAGGAACCAAAGTCCTTGAAGTGGATCATGCGTACTACGTTCAAGAAAAAGCAAGGATGTCAGTGTAGTTAAAGCCGGGTGGGTAGGAGAGAGAGGAGTAGAAAACCAAATCAGAAATGTATGTATTTGTTTTCTATTGTTATGAAAATTACCACAAACTTAGCAACTTAAAACAAAATCCATTTATTATCTTACAGCTTCTATACGTCAGAAGTCCAGGCTGGGTCCTCTGCTTGCGGACTCTCAAGGCTGAAATCGAGGCTGGACTAGGACTGCATATGGAGGCTCTAGAAAACAATGGCTTCCTAGCTCATTCAGGTTGTTGGCAGAATTTATCTCCTTGTGGCTCTATCACTGAGGTCCTCATTTTCTTGCTAGCTCTCAGCTGGGGATACCTCTAAGTACTTAGTTCTTGCCACGTGGTCCTCTCCACAGGCAGTTCACAACATGCCCATTTCCTTCTTCAAGGCCTGCAGAATTTCTCTCTCCAGTCTGCTAGGATGGTTTCTGATACAAGACCTCCTCAGCCACCCATGTATAATCACAGGAGTGACTGTGCCATCACTTTTGTCACATAAAATAATCCAATCCAGGGAGCAATTATCCTTTCATATTCACAGTCCCCACCCACACTCAAGGGGAGGGGACCACACAGGGTCTGTACATCAGGAGGAGAAGATCCTGAAAGACATTGTAGAATTTTACCTTCCAAAAGCAAGACTCTAGAGAGATACTCTAGAGATCTAGAGGCCTCTGTCACAATTTTACCTTTTATCTGAGTGTGGTAGAAAACCACTGGAAGGTTTTGAACTGACATGAGTTTTAAAAGAAGAACTGGGGCTGTGATGTAAACAATAGCCAGCCTGTAAGGGAGCAAAGAGATGAGGAAATGAGATGAATTAGGGGAAATCACAATATCCTAGGTGAAGGATGAAGTTGACAAGTATCAGATTCTAGCTTTATCTTGAAGGATATATCTAACAAGGTAGTGTGACTAGTTGACTATGAAGAATAAGAGAAAGAAGAATCAAAGACTACAGGAATTTTTGCCTAAACGATAGGAACAACTGCCTGAGATGGGAAGACTGTGAGGATAAGCAGAATTTTAGGGAGATGGGTGGGCAGCAGGCAGGAATGTGTTTAGTTTTAGACATTTTAAGTTCAAGATGTCCATTTGATGTTCAAGCTGGACTATCAATAAGTGGTTGGATGCGAAAATCTGGAGATCAAGGGGTAGGTCTAGAGATATAACTTTAGGAGTAATTGGAATATAGATGGTATATTAGTCAGGATTCTCTAGGGAAACTGAATTAACAGGAGATATCTGTAAATATAAGATTTTATAAAAGTGCCTCATGCAATTGTGGGAATGCATGAGTCCAAATTCCATAGGAAGGCTGCAAGCTGGCAACTCCGATGAGGGTTTTTGATGAATTCCCCAGGAGGAGCTCGCTGGCTCAAGTAGAGATGAAAGTTCTCTCTTCTGACTGCTGAAGTCATCACTTCTCCTTTTAAAGCCTTCAACTGATTGGATTAAAGGTCTCTTGTTGCTGAAGACACTCTCTTAGTTGACTGCAGATGTACTCAGTCATAGATGCAATCAACTTACTGAAGATTTAATTCCACGAAATGTGCTCGCAGTAATGGTTAGGCCAGTGCTTATTTGACCAAACAACTGGGCACCATTACCTGACCAAGCTGACACATGAACCCAACCATCACAGATGACGTTAAATAAAGCTTGAAGACTGGATGGGAGAAAATGAAGTACGAAAAGAGAGGAGGTCTTAGACTAAAGTATAGGATACTTCAACATTCAAAGGTCAAGGTGGTGAAGAACAAGCAACCAAAGAAATAGATAAGAAGGGTACATAGTGATAGGAAGAAAAAAAGAAATTCTAGTGTCATAAGTACCAAGTGAAGAACATGATTTTGATTTGGGGGGAGGGGGCAGTCAACTATATAGATATGTCAAGGAAGAGGAGATTTGAGAACTGCCCACTGTATTTAGCAACATTGAGGTCATCGCTAACCCCAATGTCAGTTGTTTGGGCAGAATAATGAGGATAAAAGCCTGAAGAGAATGGATTCAAAATACAATTGGAGGAGGCAAAGTAGAGACAGCTCTTAAAATGGTTCTGCAATAAAGAGGAGCAGGGAAATAAAGCATAAGCTAGAAAGGGCTGTTGGAAACTTGACAGAATTTTTCTAGGCTGATGGAAATGATGTAGTAGAGCGGGGATGATCTAATAGAGACGATGCAAGGGAAAAGGCAATAATTGTTAGAACAATGATCTTGGATAGTTGAGAAGAGATGAAATCTAAAATCCAAGTGGAGGACTTGAGTTGAGACAAAAAGGGGTGTTCATCTCTAACACCAGAAAGGAAAGCAGTATAGATGCAGATAGGTTGGTAGATACAGAGTGGGAAATTGTAAAATTTCTCTTCTCAGTGAAACAGAAATCAGATAAATCAGCTGAGAACGAGGAAGAGGAGAGACATTTTGAAGGTTTTAGAAATAAAGGGTAGGAGAGTGAAGGAACTAGGGAAATGCACTAAGACTACAGAGGAAAAGTGAGGGCATCTGAGAAGTTAAGGGTCTTTTATCCAAAATAAAATGTTTTTTATTTTTTATGTTTTACTTCATGGATGTGAGTTTCCCCCCAGCCCATTCAGCCACAGGGATACAAGTATGGAGTAAGTGAGGAAAACGTTGAATTTAGCCAGTTTTATTTCTATAGCTGTTGTTTGTTTATTTATCTGTTTGTTTATTTATTTATCAGGGTGTATAGCAAAAAGAGAGGGACACAGGAGTTGAAGGTATAGGCAAGGGAATTGTTTTGTGATTTCTCAGTGGTGGAACATGGAACCTAAACTGGGTAAGAAAAGAGCAGATGTGGGAGGGGAGATTACGAAGGGCAGAGACAGGATAGTAGAATCAGACTCAGGATGGCCAAAGAATAACTAAGGGTTGTGTACATGGAGAGATAGGAGATGGAAATCAGAAAACAGGATGCTAAAAAAAGCTTCTGGATGGATGGGAATATTGACAAGACCATGGGGGCGGGGCTGCCAAGGTAGGGTAGACAAAAACCTGAGGTCAATGAATTGAAAAGATCATCTCTGAGGCTACTAAATCCCAGAGGTGTGAGAGGAGCAGTGCTGAAGAGAGACACAGTGAGTCACAAATTCAAATTCCCCTGAACTGAGGGGAGGTGATCTCTGTAGATGACTGCAGTAATGCAGGGAATCAGATAACATGCCTGAGGCCATGAGCCCCAATCAAGAGGAGTTTTGGGGGATGTCTACCCTACACCAGTTATGAAGGGTAACCACTGGGGAAGGCTGCAGGGCAGAGAACCAGCTTCCTGAGAAATTACTGAGGGTAGGCAGTTGTGCTGATGGTGGACCCTGGGTATCAGGGTTGGGGAGCAGAGAGTGCTACGGCCAGAGTTGGAGGTAGGCAGAAAAGTAAAAGGACGAGCAGCCGCGTGGATGACAGACTACCTGGGGATCCAGGGCTTCTACGTGGTGACAAATTACCTGAGAATAAGTAACAGTTACTGCCACAATAAGGAAATTCAGTTTAGCTAAGCAAAATATGCAAGGACAGACAAAGCAGTCCTAATTTTAAAATAGTAAGACCTGAAATTTCCCCCTTTCTAATTGTAACTTGTTCTGCTATATAGTCTTAACTCTGCAATATTAAATCATTTGGTAATTACTTTAGAGGTTAAAATGTGGCTGATTCACAGTTAAAGCAGTGTATATAGAACAATAAAGAGTCCTACAGAACTGTTTTTTTGTGGTTGTTGTTAAAAAGAAGAAAAGTAATTAAAGCAAAGTTCAAGACACTCCAATATATTGAAACTGTATATTGATTTTATTCATACTAAATAGATTCTAAAGATCAGCAGGAATAAATAAAATGACCTGTACCAGTTTTCCAACATAAAGGGCATGAGAAAGCTGTTGACTTTTTTTCACTGAATATCTTTCTTTTAAAACATTGTTTCAAGATTTCTGATTAAAGGGAATATACATATTAGTAATTAAATGGTCTTTAGTACATCTCTAAAAATGAATCCACATAAGAAAAATAATAAATTTTGCTATTTGACAGGCTGGGGTCCTAACAGGAAGCAGATACACACTAAAGATTGAAAATCAAGGAATTAAATTTTCAATTCAAGTAGAATTCCTACATATCCTCTTGCGAATTTTTGAGACTTGAGATAAAATTTGTGTTCCAAATGAAAGTTTCACTAGTTTTTAATAGCCTTGAGTGCAGCCATTTTCCTCTATTATTATGAGATAAACTCCTCATAACTCTTAGTATTAAAATTAAAAAAGATCAGAGAATGCTTAAGCAGAAAATAACTTTAAGTATCACTCTATCCATTTTGTAGAAACTGAGGCCCAAAGAGTTAAGTGGACTACTCAAGGCCACCCCAGAAGCCACCAGCAGGGCTAGGATTTGTCCGAGAATGGTGGAAATCAGAAGGTCACATCACTGAGTAAATACTAAAAATTTATTTCTGGACATCAAAAGATAGTACGGTGGTAAATTTTATACTTTAATTCTTACTGATGTTAACAAAAACACACAGTTGAACGGATTTTTAAAATCCATTCAAAAGACTTGTATCAGAATCTAGTAACAATCTAGTAACTCTTATACCTCAATCTTTAAAAACTGCCAGGATATAACTTGGTCATTATTAATTAATAACGAATATTGTGTAATATTGATCATTACTCATTAATTTTGCTGCTTTGAAAGTAGAGAATCCACTTGAATTATGTTTGCAGACCTCTGGAAAGTTTTATCTTAATATAACTTTGATTACTGAATCTGGTTCATCTTCCTTGAAATAAGCCTATTACTATAGCCCTATAAATTGTCCTGCCTATGAATTATCTTCTCTCTCATCTCTTCCATCTATTTTTTTTTCATTTTCTTTGGAACTTACCAGCAATATAATATTGGACTGTCTACTTAACACCTCTAAGCTTAATTTCCTCATCTATAAAATGGAGATAATAATATTACCAACTTTATAAAAAGTTTAAATGAAACAATCTATGCAAGCACACACTAAATTATTACTATTTTGTTGGTGGTACTACTGCTGGTGGAAGTAGTGGAAGAACTTGCAGTATTTTAATTCTGGGAGATTGCTTAGGTTTACCCTCTGCCTCACTGATTCAATTTTCTACAGTATCGAATTGCTATTTCTTATTTTAAATGTTCTTTAGGCCATTATGTTTTCAACTTTATTATCCTCTCTATTGTCCATTCTGTTATGTTTTAACAAATTTGTTAAGGACTATATTGAGAGCATTGAATAGATACTTATTAAAATACTTTTATTAATGCATTAAAAATGTTAATGGTGACTTTCTCTCTTTACAAATTCAGAAATTTGCTTCTCTTGATTTTAGTTTAAAATATTTTTCTAGGCTTCCTCAGTTGCTGCTATTTTTTGTTTATTAGTTCATTAATTCATTCTCATAAACTTAATTCCTCTGAACTTGACAATGTTCAAAACTGAACTCCCAATCTTCTTTTTAAAACCTGCTTCACTGCAGCCTACCCCTACTTAGTTATGAACAACTCCATCCTTCCCAAAGTCCAATCCAAAATCCTTGGAATTATTTCTGTCTCCTCTCTTTCACTCATATCCACATCCCTGTCATCACTAAATGATACAGGTTTCACTGTCAAAGCGCATTCAGAAGACAACTGCTGTCAGCACCTCCAGCACTACCACCCTGGTGCAAGGTGGCATCTTCCTCACTTGGATAATGGCAGTGGCCTCCTAACTGGTCTCCCTGTTTCCACACTTCCACTCTTACCCTCCTGCAGTTTGTCTATTCTCAACACTGCAGGTAGAAAGATCGTTCCAAAACCTATGTCAGATCAGCTACTCCTCTGCCTAAAACCATGCCCTGGCCCCTGGCTTTACTCTGAGTAAAGGATGAAGCAGGATGCACAATAACGGTCACCCTACATCACCCAGACCCTGGTCATCTCATTGGTCTTACTTGCTTCTACTCTCCTCCTTGCTCACCACTCTAGGCTGACGAGCCTCTTTACTGTTCCTTGAACATAGCAGGAAAACTCCCTCTTTAGGGCCATTGCATTGGCTATTCCTTTTGCTTAAAACAGCCCATTTCCACCCCCTATAACTGCTATCGACAAGGTTATTTTCTCCTTCAGGTTTTTCCTCAAATGTCACTTTCCCAATGAGACTGACAGCCGACCCATTGGACTGAGCTGGCCATAGGTGGGGGAAGACTATGATCAAAGACAGGTAGTGTAACAGCCTAGTATTGTTGCAAAACAACTCTCATTTATGAAAAAGTAAAAATCTATTTAGGCTCAGTGTTGTGAGACACAGGTTGAGGAGAGCAACGATGATGATGATGATAACGGTAATGATATCCAAAATTTATTGGGTGCTATGTACCAGAAACAGTTCCAAACACAGTGCACGTATTGTTTTTTAAAAAATCTCAATATCAACCTTAATCCTAATTACAGACATGGATGTGCAAAGTGCGTTCAAAACTCCACTCAGGAGGGTGGGGCAAGATGGCGGAGTGGTGAGGAGCAGAATTTCGTCTCTCCCCTAGAGCAGCTGGCAATTACCCAAGAACTATATGAAACAGTGTTTTCGGGGTCTCCAGTAACCAGTCGCACATTGGATGCAAGTTTGGACTTGGAGGAAAAGCTGAGATCGCAGCGAACATTGTAAGTTCCCCGGACCAGGGGTCTGGTGCCCCTCCCCACCCAGACCTCACAGACTGTCTTGCTGCCGGCTCCCTGAAAGGGGGGAAAAAAAAAACAAAAAACAGCAATCTGCTGAGGGCAAGAAGGGAGGCTCAACCCAGCCTCAACTGCAGAATTAATTAACAAATTAATTAACTAACTTTGGGAGCTGGGGTGCTAAAGAAGGGCTGGACTCGAGAAGTGGGGGCACATAAAAGCGGGCACCCATTCCCAGACTCCAAAAAAGCCATTTTTTCCCCCAACATTTTGTCCCTTCTGGCTTCTCACTGATCCCTTATCTTTTTGCATTTCAATAGCCCCCAGCAGGGGTGGAACTGAAGCTGTTGGAGAGTAATTATCAGACAATAGCCCAAAGCTTATCTTTAAATGCTCTATTCTGACACTGACAAAACTTCCAGGCCGGGGAAAGACTTTTAAAAGAGACTTTTTTTTTTTCCTTTTTTCTTTTTCTTGATTTCTTTTCTACTTTTTTTTTTTTTTAATCTAAAAGTAATATATGTGGTTATTTTCTATCGGAAAGCCCAGGTTGAGGGACTAGGCTGGGCTTGGGGGAGACAGAGTATCCACAGTGTCTCTGAATTCTGTATTCACTACTGAAGGCCTCCACCCCCATCTTTTTTTTTTTTTTTTTTTTTTTTTTTCCACCCCCATCTTTAATTGGCAACTCAGGCTGACCAAGGAATCTACCTGGAGAGGCCCCAAAGAGGAGAGAGAAGGGAATAGTGCCCCTGAGAGACAACTGGAGTTCTGAGGACTGGGAGAGTGGAGGGAAGTCCAGCTCAACTGGCAGTCCTCCTTCTGGGAATTCAGACCCCAGGGGCTGGAATTCAGATTCTGGCTTCAGTCAGCCACATCCCTGACAGGATCAGAGTCACCAGGAGAACTAAAGGCTCCATACATCCTTACACTGGTGGGGGAGCTGCGGGCTGGCCAGCGCCACCTGCTGGACAGGAGAGGAAAAGCACCAATTCTAAAGGCCTCATAGGAGGGTCTCAGTCTCAGGAAGACTCCATACCCTCCCAATGAGACCCGGGCCTCACTAGACTGGGAAAATCTGACTAGGGTTGACCATATCTGAGGAGACCCACTCACAAAAAGGTTACATAGAGACAGAGCAAGAAACAGAAAAAACAAGAGGGGAAAAATTCTGATGAACTAAATAGAACCTAAGTTAGAGGTCTAGAATAAGTTGAACCGAATAACAGAGGCCAGAGAACAAAGCCAACCAACAAGAAAACCACTAGGTAAAAGAAAGAAAACAAGCTGTAAAATAAACTAATCAAGAAAATCAGATGCCTAGACAACTTAAGATAACAAGCCATACCAGGAAACACGAAAACATGGACCAGCCAAAGGAACAAACTAATAGCTCAGCTGAGACACAGGAGTGGAGGCAACTAATGCTAAATAAATTTGATGAAATGAAGGAAGATATAGCAAAAGAGCTGAAGGATATAAAGAAGACACTGGCTGACCATAAAGAAGAATTCATAAACTTAAAAAAAACAAATGGCAGAACTCATGGGAATGAAGGCCACAATGGAGGAGATGAAAAACACAATGGAGGGACACAACAGTAGATTTGAACAGGCAGAAGAAAGGATCAGTGAACTGGAAGACAGGTCATTTGAATTCATACACACAAAAGAACAGATGGTGAAAAAAATGGAAAAATATGAGCAGGGTCTTAGGGAGCTGAGTGACAACATGAAATGCACAATTATATGTGTTATGGGTATCCCAGAAGGAGAAGAGAGGGGAAAGGGGGCAGAAAGAGTAATAGAAGACATATTCACTGAAAATTTCCCAACTTTTAATAAAAGACAGAAAATTAGAGATTCAAGAAGTACAATGTACCCCAAATAGAATAGATCCCAATAGACCTACTACAAGACACTTACTGGTCACATTGTCCAATGTCAAAGACAAAGAGAGGATTCTGAAAGCAGCAAGAGAAAAGCAATCCATCACATACAAGGGAAGGTCAATAAGATTATGTACAGATTTCTCTGCAGAAACCATGGAGGCAAGAAGACAGTGGCATGATATATTTAAGATACTGAAAGAGAAAAACTGCCAACCAAGAATTCTATATCCAGCAAAACTTTCCTTCAAAAATGAGGGAGAGATTAAAACATTTTCAGACAAAGAGACACTGAGAGAGTTTGTGAGTAAGAGACCAGCACTACAAGAAATAATAAAGGGAGTGCTACAGGCTGATAGGAAAAGACAGGAGAGAGAGAGTTGGAGAAGAGTACAGAAATGAAGACTATCAGGAAAGATAAAAGGAGAGGAAAAAATAAGATATGACATATAAATTCCAAAAAACAAAATGGTAGTAGAAAGTACTGCCCTTACAGTAATAACACTAAATGCAAATGGATTAAACTCCCCAATAAAAAGACACAGACTGGCAGAATGGATTAAAAAACAGGACCCATCTATATGCTGTCTACAAGAAACTCACTTTAGACACAAGGACAAACAGAGACTGAAAGTGAAAGGTTGGAAAAAGATATTTCATGCAAACAACAACCAGAAAAAAGCGGGAGTAGCTATATTAATATCAGACAAGTTAGACTTCAAAAGCGAAACAATTAAAAGAGACAAAGAAGGACACTATATATTAATAAAAGGGTCAATTCATCAAGAAAACATAACAGTCATAAATATTTATGCACCAAACCAGAATGCCCCAAAATTCATGAGGCAAACAATGCGATCACTGAAAGGAGAAACAGATACCTCTACAATAATAGTTGGAGACTTCAATACACCACTCTCATCAATGGACAGAACATCTAGACAGAGGATCACTAAAGAAACAGAGATGTTGAATTGTATGATAAATGAACTAGACTTGACAGACATTTATAGAACACTACATCCAACAACAGCAGGATACACTTTTTTCTCAAGTGCTCATGGAACATTCTCTAGGATAGACCACATGTTGGGTCACAAAGCAAGTCTCAACAAATTTAAAAATATTGATATTATACAAAACACTTTCTCAGACCACAAAGGAATGAAGTTGGAAATTAATAAAAGGCAGAAGGTCATAAAATTCACAAACATATGGAGGCTAAACAACACCCTCTTAGAAAACCAGTGGGTAAAGGAAGAAATTACAAGAGAAATTAGTAAATACCTCGAGGCAAATGACAATGAAAACACAACTTATCAAAACTTATGGGATGCAGCAAAGGCGGTGCTGAGAGGGAAATTTATTGCCCTAAATGTCTATATTAAAAGAGAAGAGAGAGCAAAAATTGAAGAGTTAACTTCTCACCTGGAGGAATTAGAGAAAGAACAGCAAACTAACCCCAAAGCAAGCAGAAGGGAAGAAATAACAAAGATTAGAGCAGAAATAAATGCAATTGAGAACAGGAAAACAATAGAGAGAATCAACAAAACCAGAAGTTGGTTCTTTGAGAAAATCAATAAAATCGATGGACCACTGGCTAGGCTAACAAAAAAAAAAAAAAGAGAGAGCAGATGCAAATAAATGGAATCAGAAATGGGAAAGGAAATATAACTACTGACCCTGCAGAAATTAAGGAGATAATGAGAAGATACTATGAGCAACTAAATGCTAATAAACTAGACAACTTAGATGAAATGGACAACTTCCTAGAACATAAACAACCAACATTAACTCAAGAAGAAATAGATGACCTCAACAAACCAATCACAAGTAAAGAGATTGAGTCAGTCATCAAAAAGCTCCCAAAAAGGAAAAGCCCAGGACCAGATGGTTTCACATGTGAATTCTACCAAGCATTCAAGAACGAATTAGTACCAATCCTGCTCAATCTCTTCAAAAAAATTGAAGAAGAGGGAAAGCTACCTAACTCTTTCTATGAAGCCATCATCACCCTAATACCAAAACCAGGCAAAGATACTACAAAAAAAGAAAATTATAGACCAATTTCTTTAATGAATATAGACGCAAAAATCCTCAACAAAATACTTGCAAATCGAATCCAGCAGTACATTAAAAGAATTATACACCATGACCAGGTGGGATTTATTCCAGGTATGCAAGGCTGGTTCAACACAAGAAAATCAATTAATGTAATACACCACATCAATAAATCAAAGCAGAAGAACCACATGATCATCTCGATTGATGCAGAAAAGGCATTTGACAAAATTCAACATCCTTTCCTGATGAAAACACTTCAAAGGATAGGAATAGAAGGGAACTTCTTCAATATGATAAAGGCAATATATGAAAAACCCACAGCTAACATCACACTCAATGGGGAGAGACTGAAAGCTTTTCCTCTAAGATCAGGAACAAGACAGGGATGCCCACTATCACCATTGTTATTCAACATTGTGCTGGAAGTTCTAGCTAGAGCAATTAGGCAAGAAAAAGAAATGAAAGGCATCCAAATTGGAGAGGAAGAAGTAAAACTTTCACTATTTGCAGATGACATGATTCTATATGCAGGTAATCCAGAAAAATCTACAGCAAAGCTACTAGAACTAGTCAATGAATACAGCAAAATAGCAGGCTACAAGATCAACACGCAAAAATCTGTAGTGTTGCTATACACAAGTAATGTGCAACAAGAGGAGGAAATCAAGAAAAAAATCCCATTTACAATAGCAACCAAAAGAATCAAGTATTTAGGAATAAACTTAACCAAGGACACAAAAGACCTTTACATAGAAAACTATAAGAAACTGCTAAAAGAAATTGAACAAGACCTGAAAAAATGGAAGAACATACCATGTTCATGGATTGGAAGACTAAATATAGTTAAGATGGCAATTTTACCTAAACTGATTTACGGATTCAATGCAATACCAATTCAAATCCCAACAACTTACTTTACAGAAATAGAAAAACCAATAACTAAATTTATTTGGAAGGGTAAGGTGCCCCGAATAGTCAAAAATGTCTTCAGAAAGAGGAAAGAAGTGGGAGGTCTCACACTACCTGACTCTGAAGCACATTACAAAGCTACAGTGCTCAAAACAGCATGGTACTGGCATAAGGACAGATATATTGATCAATGGAATCAAATTGAGTGTTCAGAAGTAGACCCTTACATCTATGGACAACTGATCTTTGATAAGGCAGTGAAGCCGAAGCAACTGGGAAAGAGCAGCCTGTTCAATAAATGGTGTTTGGAGAACTGGATATCCATTTCCAAAAGAATGAAAGAGGATGCCCATCTCACACCTTATACCAAAATTAACTCAAATTGGATCAAAGACCTAAACATTAGCACCAAGACCATAAAACTTTTAGGAGAAAATGTAGGGCAATATCTTAAAGATCTTGTGAAAGGAGATGGTTTCTTAGACCTCACACCCCAGGCATGAGCAACCAAAGAACAAATAGACAAATGGGATCTCCTCAAAATTAAACACTTTTGTACATCAAAGGACTTTGTCAGAAAGGTAAAAAGGCAACCTACACAACGGGAGATGATATTTGGAAACCACATATCAGATAAGGGTTTAATATCCCAAATATATAAAGGAATCCTGCATCTCAATAACAGAAAGACAAACAATCCAATTAAAAAATGGGCAAAAGACATGAACAGACATTTTTCTGAAGAGGAAATACAAATGGCTCAAAAGCATATGAAGAGATGCTCAACTTCACTGGCTATTAAGGAAATGCAAATCAAAACCACAATGAGATATCATCTCACACCTGCCAGAATGGCCATTATCCAAAAAACAGAAAATGATAAGTGCTGGAGAGGAAGTGGAGAAAGAGGCACACTTATTCATTGTTGGTGGGAATGTAGAATGGTGCAACCACTCTGGAAGACAGTATGGAGGTTCCTCAGGAAGCTAAATATAGATTTGCCATATGACCCAGCTATTCCATTGCTGGGTATATACTCAGAGGAACTGAAACTTAAGACACAAACAGACATTTGTAAACCAATGTTTATTGCAGCATTATTCACAATTGCCAAGAGATGGAAACAGCCCAAATGTCCATCAAAGGACAAGTGGATAAACAAACTGTGGTATATACACATGATGGAATATTATGCAGCTGTAAGACAGAACAAAGACATGGATCATGTAATAATGTGGATGAACCTTGAGGACATTATGTTGAGTGAAGTTAGCCAGAAACAAAAGGACAGATTCTGTATGGTCTCACTAATATGAAAAGACATTAATGAACAAACTTTGGGAGTTAAAAGCTGACAACACAGGCGACCAGGAGATAGAAAGAGGGCAGAGATCAGCCATTTGATGCTGAAGGACTACAGAATGTTTAGGATTGATTGCATAGATCCAGAAATAGATAGCATAATACTGTGTGATGGTAGCACGGTATTGTAAGTACACTGAACAAAGATGTCTGTGAGTAAAGCTGAAAGAGGTGGGATAGGAGAATGTATGACACCAGAGGTAAAGATACATGATAAAGACTGGGACTGTATAATGTGGCAAAAACTGGAGTGGCCAATGACTGTTACTAAATATACAAATATAAAAATGTTTTTGCATGTGGGAAAGCAAATGAATGTCAACCATGTAGAAATTTGAAAAAGGGATGGTATTCAGGAAAAAACATAATCAAAGCAAACTGGAGTCTATGGTCAACAGTAACATTGTAATATACCTCCATTAAATGTAACAAAGGCAATATGCCAATGCTAAATGTATATGAGAGGGGGATATAGGGGAGTAATATGGGATTCTTGGTAGTGGTGTTATTTGCTGTCCTTAGTAGTATATTGTATTGTATGACATGTTATTTTTCTTTTTATCACTTTTTCTTATTGCTTAAAAAAAAAAACAATTTTTCTTGTAGTAATCAGTATGTTCAAGTGCTGATTGTGGTGATAAATGTACAACTTTATGATGATACCATGAACAACTGATTGTACACTGTGGATAAATGTATGGTATGTGAATATAACTCTATAAAATTGTAGGAAAATATACATACAGGAGTAAAAGTGTTGGAGAAAACATGGTGAGAGGGATGATGCCTCACCAATATGGACTAACTACAATGTGTAAACACAGAATTGAATCTTAGAACATAGCCTAACCTGGACACAATAATTGTAATAGTCCCTAGATTGTAAGCTCTTACAGCAGTTAACTCTATCCCTGAATTGTAAGGCCTATCTCTAAACTTTGAGATGCTGATCCCCTAGCGTATAACCTGATTGGTCTCTGGAACAATGCATATCTCTGAGACACCTGAAACTCAGAGCTAGAGCTCAGCAGATATGAATGTCAGTATTAGTGCATACAGCCACTGTCAAAAAAAAAAAAAAAAAAAGCTGAAAAAGAGCCCAGACTTCAATTAGTGATATGAATGAAGCAGGTCTGGTTAAGAACAGGGCAAGCCAGGCCAAAGGACAAAGGTTGAAACTGATTGTGTTTTAAAACTTCAACTTTCATATGAGACCAAGGGAATAGATACCTATTTGGTACAGGATCTAAATTTTCTAAACGGTACAACTCTATAGTCGATTTGTTCAAACACCACAATTGCATGGAACTTTGAATAGGAAGTGAGATACAGTAGGTTAGTATAGGCTGGAGTGAAATAGTGACACATCCTAGAGTAATTTGGGCAGATAATAAAAAACATATTTACAGCCTTCCCCTCCCCAGCCCCGAGGATCTGGGGGAAAGTGCGGATGTGTTGGACATCCTCACCTGGACTGGTGTTGATGTTGTCACAAACATTGGGACTGGCGGTTTGATGTACTGAGCCCTCGAGCATGGGACTTGCCCTTATGAAGCTCATTACCACAAAGGAGAGTCTAAAGTTGTATTAATGGTGCCTAAGAGTCTCCCCCAGAGTACCTCTTTGTTGCTCAGATGTGGCCCTCTCTCTCTCTAACTGAGCCATCTCAACAGGTGAACTCGCTGCCCTCCCCTCTACGTGGGACCCGACTCCCAGGGGTGTAAGTCTCCCTGGCAACGCAGAGTACGACTCTCGGGGATGAATATAGACCCGGCATCGTTGGACTGAGAGTATCTTCTTGACCAAAAGCGGGATGCAAAATGAGACGAAATGGTTTCAGTGGCTGAGAGATTCCAAATGGAGTCGAGAAGTCACTCTGGTGGACATTCTTATGCACTATCCAGATAACACCTCTTAGGCTTTAATGTATTGGAATAGCTAGAAGTAAATACCTGAAACTACCAAACTCCAACCCAGCAGTCTGGACTCCTGAAGACAATTATATAATAATGTAGATTACAAGGGGTGACAGTGTGATTGTGAAGACCTTGTGGATCACACCCCCTTTATCTAGTGTATGGATGAGTAGAGGAATGGGGATAAAAACTAAAGGACAAATGGGGTGGGATGGGGGGATGATTTGGGTGTTCTTTTTTCACTTTTATTTTTTATTCTTGTTCTGGTTCTTTCTGATGTAAGGAAAATGTTCAGAGATAGACTGTGGTGATGAACGCATAACTATGTTATCATACTGTGGACAGTGGATTGTATATCATGGATAATTGTATTGTGTGTGAATGTATTTCAATAAAACTGAATTTAATAATAAAAACAAAAACAAAAACAAAAACAAAACTCCACTCAGCACCTCTGTTTCTAAAAACTCCTTTAAATCTGATTATGGAAGGGCTGTCTTTCAGGAAAATAGCAGTTATCTGAGAAAAATCAAGACATTTTCCTTGTAGAATTCACTAATCAGGTCCTCCAAGTAATGCAATATTACTTCCCTCTCCCTGCCCCACCACCCCTCAAGTAAGACAATCTTCTGCCCCCCAGAACTAGGGACATAAGAGTTCATTTAATCCAAATTCCTCACTCTAGAAGTGATAAAATCAAAGTACAAAAAAATATATTTCCAAAGGTCATGTGACTAGTTAGTGGCTGAACTGGGACCATGATTCTGAGGAGTGATGTGGCCTGGTTTCCAGTCCCAGCTGACTTAACAGGTCCTTTCCATGATCATCTTACAGTTTGCACTAGAACCTCACAAATCAGCTTTATGTGCTGATTATTAAAACACATGGCTCAAAAATAGGAGAAACCCTTTCCCAGATTGAATATTCATGTGCTGTTAGAAAATGTTGCTTACTCAACATTCATAGCCTGTCCTCCAGCTTCACAGTTGCCCAAGACCCATCCTTAAAATTAGTTCCTAAAGGAACCCTCCTTATCACTTGGTGTCCTAGTTTCCTCGCTGCTAAAACAAATACTAAATAATGGTGTGGTGGTTTGACGCTATATGTACCCCAGGAAAAACATGTTCTTAAACCTAATCCATTCCTGTGGGTGTGAACCCATTGTAAGTAGGACATTTTGATGAGGCTACTTCAGTTAAGGTGTGGCCCACCTCAATCAGGATGGGTCTTAATCTTATTCCTTTATAAGCAGAGGGAAATGCAGATAGAGAAGAAAGCCACAGAGGAAGCCGCCAGAAGCTGAACATCAACAGAACCCAGAAGGGAAGGGAGAGACCAGGAGACTCCGTTATGTTGCCTTACCTTGTGACAAGCTAAGGACCAAGGATCACCAGCAGCCAGTCCCAGAACACCACAGTCTTTGGGAAGAAAGCATTGCCTTGATGATGGCCTTGGTTTGCGATTTTTCCCAGCCTCAAACCATGAGCAAATAAATTCCTGCTGTTTAACCTGACCCATTTCGTGGTATTTGCTTGAGAAGCCCAGAAAACTAAAACAAATGGGTTGGCTTAACAACAGAAATTTACTAGCTCACAGTTTCAGAGACTAGAAGATTTGCTCCCTACTGGGGTGGATGGCCAGCAATTTTTGGGATTCCTTGGCTTTTCTGACACATGGCAATGCATGTGGTGGTATTTTCTCTCTCTTCCTGGCTCTGTTAACTTCCAGCTTCTGGGGGCTCACCACGACTTCTCCTTCTGTGTCCTTTGCTTATAAGGACTTCAGCCATACTGGAATAAGGTCCATCCTCATTCACACCTTAAACAGTAACACCTTCAAAGTTCCTCTTTGCAATTGGGTTCACACCCACAGGGTCAAGGGTTGGGATCTGAAAATGTTTTTCATGGGGTCATGATGCAGTCCCCACCATTTGGACATTCATTAGTGTTTCTTTCTGACTCCATTTCCCTGTAGGGAAGCATTTGGTGAAAAGTGTATAAAGCTCTAACTGAGGAATGACCTTATAAAGTGGGAAAAAGGAAAATGTGCACTAGAAAATATATACTTCCACTTTTTATTCACCTTAACCCTGAATGTCAGAGAAATATTTGTGACATCATTTCATGTCCATGAATAGCATCTTGGAACTCAAAGAAAGAATATAAAGACATAAAAACAACCTCTGAGAAAATAATAAAACTTCATATCAAACATTATAAAATCAGTTATATGTGTTTTTATCATTTCCCCTCCCTGAAGCCTTCATATATTGTTTATTTTCTCAATACGTTTTTCAAATAATCCTAGAAGGAAAGATAACATCACTCAAACAGTACTTGTTTCAAAGACTAATGGGGGATGGGGGGGGGGGGAATGGCAGGAAAGAAAGAGTAGATAGAAAACTGGTTTTTGTTTTTTAAAACTTTTTTTTTTTTAATCTCAGTGGTATTATTATCAGTACTAGTTAGATGGGGAAATTTAAGCAAACTAATTAACTCTTGGTGACAGTAATGGAACCTCTAAGTACCTTCCCTGTTACAGTCATTGGACTATTCTTAAAGTGCTTCAAAGGCTTTATCAGTTGGTCATAGAAGCAATACATTTTTACTGGTACCAGAGGCAAGTCTCAATAGCCAAGAAATTTAGTGTTGGTTGGCAGAATGCCCAAAAAACAAGCAAACTCAAGAACCCTTAGAGACTGTCTCTCCTATTTACTGTGTGAGTCCCAGGAAAATTTTCAATTTGATTCTAGATAAGAGAAAAATAATCCCCATCATACACCATTTCTAAGTATAGGACTGAAACTTTTAAGCCTGCTTTGATTGAGAGAGACTGCATCAGAGAAGTATTGGGGAAGATAACAAAAAATATAAAATTCAAGTTATTTGCTCTGGTCTGTGATGACTGGGGATTAGACCAAGTTTATTATGGTACCTTACTTTTTCTTCATCAATTTTTATATTAAGTTCCAAATAACACATTTGTTTACTTCTCAATTTATGTCTATGAACATCAGAAAGAAGTAACATTCAGCACGTATCTACAGGTGAGTACAGTCAGTTTGATTTGCTTATGTGATATATGCACAGTAACACTTAGGTCAGGTCCAATTAAACCTGCACTCAATGTTTTGGTTATTATTTAAATCTTACTTTCTATGCAAGATGGTAAAATGTTCCATAATGTGACAAACTCATCATGGAAGCACACTGTTATGAAGAAGTATCCTTCATTACTTAATTTTTTCTATCCAATTCTAATAAGCTTAAGCAAAAAAAAATGTGCCCCAAGAAACCCAGCTCTTATGGAGGTGCAGAAGTGATCACCTGCCAAAACCAGGGTTGCATTCTTTGTCAGAAGTAATCATCCCCCACTGTGGCACAACCTTGAGCAAAACATTTTGCTTATACTGTGAAGCAAATATAAGTGAAGCAAAACAGACTTGCCTACTCTATTTTCTCTCTCTCTTTATTCTACATCTTTTTGTCCTTTTCTCTCACCTTTTTCTGCTCTCTTAAAATCTTATTATTTTTTTTATTTTCCATTTTCTCTATCTTTCTTCAATAAAATGGTATTCTTTTTCCTTTTCCTGATTCAATTTTTATCTTACTGAAGCCTCACTGCAAACCATCTCTCTCAACCACAGTTTTATTATACGGCAGCCATGCTATGCCACAGAGCAAACAGATGCCAGTGAATTAGGATAGGGTAGAAAATCCTGAGGTAGAGCATACTATTAGGGGGAATACATTGTCAAGGAGCAGGTAACTCTCTAAATTCCCTCAGGGATGGTAACTCCAGCACAACTCGCATGTATATATTAAGTAGACCTTTCAATGTATACATGGAAAAGTGAAGTCAAACCTCACTGAAAATGCCGTTAAGAAATGGGGACCTTCTAATGATTATGTGGCCTCTGTTTGCTGGAGCAGGAATTATGAGCTCTGACCTTCTTCTTTGAGTACTTACACAAAAACCTGGGGAAGACGATTGGTCATATGAAGTAAGGAGCCGATGGTAAGCTGTGGTGGGGGATAGGGACCAGACCTCTTCACTGAAAGGCTTGGAGACTATTACCACTCAGTTCCTGATGAGAGTAAATTAGGAGAATTCCAGGGTCTTCTGGATGGGTAGGACATATTCCTGGGGCAAGGGATACCAAAAAAATAGCAAAAACACTGGGTAGGGGAAGACCCTCAGGCACACCATCTGTATTTACCGACATGGTTGTGTTTACTCTCTGGCTGGCAGAAGTTGAAATTGATCTCCAATGAACATGGGAAGAAGGGTTTCCTGAGAAATACAGCAACCCTGATTCCCACTCTTAGAAAGTGTTTAAGAATGCCTGTGCTGCTATAAACAAGGAAGGAAGTGGTGATCAGTGACAAGGGTATTGGTACAGGGCTACAGATGAGGCTGGAAAGAGAGATTTACACCAGGCTTTGAATGGAGAACCTTGTATACTTTAGTTGAGGTTTTTTGTGTACACATGTTCATGCTCATATTTTTTTAGAGGAGGGCAGGAGAACATATACAGTTCCAAGCAAGAAAAGAACACAATTAGAAGGGACAAGTCTAAGATGATGCTGAGATTTCTAGCTCAGGTTATATTTCAGGGACCTGATGGCTCTTAGTTTAACCAAGAAAGGAAAAACACCAAAAGGCAGAGCTTTCAGGAAACGAGCTAAGTTCAGTTTGGGGTAGTTATAATAAAGATGATTGTGAACATAAGTACGTGTCCACTTAACCAAGCTTAAAAAGAACTTTCCAATGAACATAAAAGAGACATCATCTATATCTCCACTTCTTTCCCACACATTTTGTACAAATTCCACATATCTGTGTTTATATAGAGCATGGGCATGATATAAAATGCCACGGGTTGATAATGCCTATGGACTAGGGAAAACAGAACAGATGGGTGACTGCATATGGATGGGGGCATAATGTGCAAGAGGGGGAATGAGCCTGGTAGCCAGTGTTGATTTTGATGAACCCTGCCTGCAGATGTGTGTGTCAGAGAACATGTTTATGGTGCGAAAAACGGATAAATATACAGTAACAGTCACATGTATTTTGTGTGTGTTCTTTTTCATTCTCTGGAAAATACCTTGGTTTTTGGTTTTTGTTTTTGGTGTAAAGCAGCATTTGCTAAATTATGTAATGGTTTTTCTTGGAGCAAAGTGTCTAATAAGCTGTTAATAGGTGTTCCATGTAGAAAGCTTCTTGCATTCAAATTGGTTTGAGAAAAGCTGCAGAATATGCGTGTCCTCTTATAATCCCCAAGGGAATAAAAGGGCTAATGCAGCACTCTCTGAGAAATCCTCCAGTAAGGAAACCCACCTCCTTTTTTTTTTCTATAGAGCATTTTCAAATTTATTTGATCATACAGCTCCTTTATTCAAAGAACAGATACTAATAACTGAAGAGATATTGGTCTTCCAAAACACATCTTGGAAAATGCTGATATAAATGTATCCAGAATAGTAGAAACACAGGGCAACAATGCTGAAAAGGACATTGGTAAATATGAGCAAATCCAAACAAAATTTTCAGGTCAAATATAATTCCTTGCTGGCCTAATCATTCCTGCAAATTATCTTCAAAGCCAAATTAGCTCTCAAACTTCTTAAGCAGGTAGGTCTTTGTGTACAGATATTAACCTTAGGTGATTTGCATTTTAAAAGAGGAAAGATTTCAGGCCTTCCTATACAAATTGAGGAGCTATTGAAGTGCGCTCTAAGTATGTCCTGTCCCTTCAGTGACTGAAAACTCTAAACCAATTTGCAGTCTGACGAATAGGACATTTTTTGGATAATGCAAACTAAAAAAGTGCTAATTGGTTTCCATGGTCATACCTACAGCCTCATGAAAATGGATAAGGAGAAAGAGACAGGATATATAACTTGAGTCATTTAAATTATAAATGAAAGAGTCTGAATGAAATGGAAAATAATAATACTGGTGATGATAATACTAATAATAACTTTAATAAGAGATTGTATAATGAACACCTGATTTGCCTCAGATATTGTTTCAGATCTAATCTTCTCCTGAAAAAAAAAAAAAAGGACTGAGGCTAGAGAAATAGAGAAGCCATTCAGTAAAGAAAAAATAATAAAAATAGTAGCTAACATTTTCTGAGCACATAGTTTATGTCAGGCACTGTTGTAAACATTTTTCATTAACAACTCACATGTTCCTCACAGCAGCCCCGTTAGGTGGACACCACTGTCATCCTCATTTAACAACTAAGAAAACTGAAGCTCGGCAATTTTCCACCCTGCTAGGCAACAGAAGAGCCAGGATTTGGGCTCAGGTGTGCCTCTAACCCACATACTCTTTCTACTTCTCTACTGTCCTCATCCCATGGTAACTGGATACTTTGCATTGTTCCCCAATTTTATAATAAGTTGACATGTATTTCACAGTTATTACAAAGTGGTTCATGTTAGACCCTTTTAATAATTTTAGGCAATTGTGTCCCTCCTGCTCCAAGAAATGTCACTTGAATTTATTTCCATAGGCAGTTTTTTAACTATCCAGCAATAAAATGTATCAGTAAACTCCAAAAACAGTTGACACCCTGTGTTAAATTTACAAATTCCTGTCCTGATATCAATGCTCTTTTGCTGAAGTTTCTAATCAAAACAACTTTTACTTTTTTCCCCAACTCTATTGGTACGCTGCCCACTTCAACCCAACAAACCATTCTCCATGTGCCTCTCGCTGACACCTGCCACCAAATATAATGCTAGCATGATTCAAGACAGAATTTAGGCTTCAGCTTAGGGTCCACTCCTTGGATTACAGAAATGTGATGTCCATATAAAAGGTTAAATTGACCCCTTCTGCACTTAATCTGACGAAGTATAGAGAATTCAGGATGTCCCATTTTAAGAAAAGAACTTCAGCAACCAAATCAAGCCCAGATAAGATTAAAGGATGGTTGATGGAATTAGGGAGGTTAATGCAAGAAGCAAAAGAAAGAAAATGTATAGAGTATTTTTCTCTAATCCAAGGCAGTGCTGGGAACTTCACCTGCATTTATTAATTGCCTGGAACTATCCTATGAGGTACGTAATTATTACTTCCATTAACAGATGTCAAAGAGAATAGACAATGTGCCTGCAGTGAAAATCTGGTGTTCTTTTTGGTACTTCACATTTCCTCTGAGAAAAAAGGAGAGAAGATTTAAAGTTGGACAAAAAAGCTGCTTTCAAATGTAGTCATAGACAAAAGGCACGAGACTTGTTACACTTGACTCCAGGGAGGAAAAGTGGGACTACCATAAGGAAATAAAATCTGGGATAAAATAGGAATAATTTTCTAACACTAGACCTGTCTGAAAATGGAAAAAAATGTGTGGCCTCCTGGGGTTTAGTTCCCTCTCAATAAATGGGCCCAAGAAAAAGTTGGATTGCTGGCTTCAAGGGCTCTTCTGGTCTCTAAAATTCTTTAGTTTTAAGATTCTAAACAAAATACATATTCAGTTGGAAATCCTTGATATCAAAAGCCTGTCTCCCCAGTCAACATTCTCCATTCCCTGCCATCTATATGATGGTAGGAAGTCAAACTTCTGTTCCTCAGTTTTCTTATTTGAAAAAAAAGGAATATCACCTTCCAGGCATGGCTATAGGAAGATTAAATAAGATACAACATTTACACCATAAGCCTCAACTAGCATTGGTTACTTCTCCCCAAAACTGTTCTGTCAGTATATAACAGAACAGTCAAGGAGGATCTTCCTGTAGCCTTCATTTGCATCATACAGAAAGCACAGAGAAGGAGACAATCCAGAGATGTGAAGCTCTCCCTGTTATGCATATCTGGATCAGTCATGAGTATGCACTTGCTATTGACTTGCATGTTTCCTTGCTTGTTCACTCCTAAGAGAAAAATACAGTGTTCCTATGCATTGCTTTCAGGGTTCATGAGATGGATTTTTAGTTATTTCTACGCAATACTATCAACCAAGTTAATTTTTTATATGCCATCCTCATCCTCTAACTTTTCCACTTGTGCATTCAATAAAGTAAAATGCTATTCTGCTTTATAATTAATCACAAAAATGCTGCTTTCCCCCCAAAATGGGTTATCAGCTACCAGTCAAGGTCTACTGACCTTATTTAACGTAAAAAACATTTCAGACACTGGCATAAGAATCAGCGCTGCGGAGACCATTAGAATTTTCCGTGGTTACCCTAGTTTTTAGTACCTAAATCTACTGACTGGCAAGACTTTTGAAAGAGAATGAAATGTATGCAAATATACATGACTATTAAGAGTCTTTAATGTGATATTTTTTAGTTATCTCTCAAATTCAAGTAGATGTTGATAAGAAAATATGTTATTATAGGAAAACTCACTGTACAAGTGATTTTAAAGAACACAGTTAGTCTTAAAGTGAAAAGACCTACATAACCTTTATTGGTGTATAGAAAAAAAAAAAAAAAAAGAGAGTAGAAGTAGGAAATTAAAGCTGTAAGAAAGTTGAATTCCATTTTAAAACTCTACTTTCCATTTACAGCCTAAGTAGGTCTCAGATCACTGCGGGCTCAGACCCTCCTGCAGGATTCCAGGAACAATCTTATTCTGATCCTGCAGTCTACAGAACATGCTTGGCCTTCCAATCTGCAATGAGCTAGTGACAATTTAATCTTTTTTATCACTACTAGTATGCTTGTATAGAGAACTGTACAGCATAGCCTAAGAAGCCTCTCCTTATCGTTACTTCCAGCTCTCAAGACAAGAACATGCCATTGGGAGATTAAACATAAGCATTTTTTTTTCTGAAAACAACAAAATTGAAGTGTCTGTGCTTGTGACAGAGTGTGTGTGTGTGTGTGTGTGTGTGTGTGTGTGTGTTTAAGTAAATTAAATTAAGCAAAACACCAAAAAGTAAAACCTTGAAAACCTTATAATTTGGATCTTACTTTCTCTAAGCACAAACATTTGACAACAATGGAAAACAAATATAGATGAACAAACATATCCATACACACAATTTATGATGTGTATGTATATATACAGATATATATACATACATAAATGTTACAAGTAATAGGGAAATTTTAAAAATAAACAGAAGTCTAACATTTCTTTCATTGCCTCTCATGTACATCTGTCTATTATAAAACATAACACCATGTGTCTATTTAGGTTCATCAAAATCTTATGTTTTTTGCTCCACAAAAGCATTAGTGTAAACATAGCAGAGGTAATAAAGTAAAAAAAAAGCATAAATTTTCTTTTTATGAACAAATTCTCCCACATTTGCATTAAAGAAGACTTTTAATCCCTTGGTGGGATTAAAATTATATGTTTCCTTAAATTGGGGGAGTTACATGCAGAAAGTTACAAAAATAAAATAAAAGAACACTTGTTAAGATGAGCTGAACATTTCTGGGACAAGGCAAAGGCCCAAGGTAAAGTGTCCTATACTGAAATGAAATAAGTGCCAATTCTTAGTAAGATTTTCAGTCTTCCCGTCAGATTACAATCTACCGCTCACCATTGCTCTGAATGTTACCTATCTCAGATATGCTCTAATACTGAGACTTCACTATATTCACCAATTTTAGGTGGATTCAACCCAGAAATATATAGATATACCCTTAAGTTCCATTAAAAACAACATCAACAACAACAAAAAACAAACAAACAAACATAAAAACAAGGTCATAATCCTGAGCCAAAATTCTAACAAATATGTATCAAACTTCTACCCTGCTACAGGTATATAAAATTAATTTTCAAGATAAGGCAATAAGAACATTAAGTTCCCTAAAACTATTCAAAACAAAGAAAATATTCTATCAGAGCCTCAGCTTCCCATGAGGCAGCAAAATAGAAAGAGACGAGGCTCTGGAGTCAGACCAAACTGAATTCTAATCCTACTTGTACAATCCTCAGTTGTGGGATTTTGGACAAGATGCTGTAAAATGAAGATGACAATGCTACATAGATTAAATAAGATAATGTATAAAAATTGCCTAGCTTATTTCTTACACACTAGTAGTTGCTCAAGAAATGATAGTTTGCATTAATAATGTTACTACAACAGAAACTGCAAAACAGTAACTCTGCTACCATCTTCTAAATTCACTGAAGAACCTATCATAGTATTTGGCATATGAAAAATTTTTAATAAATGCTAGTTGAAAGAATGAGCACTGAATGAAATCCAACCTGAGAAGAGGTTGAAGCACTTCCATCTATCTCAATTCCTCTTAGAAGGATTTCCTAGGAAACAAGTTTTACTTATTTTTTTTTCTCTTCTGGTTGTTTGAATACTTTAAGAGCAATATTATTTCCCCCTGTCCTCAAATACCATTCCAAGAGACAGATCTAATTTTTCCATTCTCTTATTAAACCATGAGGTGGTAGTAACTAGGATGTTCCAAATTTCTCAGGCCCCAAGAGATTCCGATTAGGTTGGTAGAGAAACCAACAGTCAAGTTCCTGAGCAGCAGACCAGCTCCAAGTTCTGGTAACGCCAGGGTAGTGGGCTTAGAACAGACTACTTTACAGCTTTCCCTCTGCCTCCACTCTCCCCAGAAACTAGCAGGCTGGCACCCAGTTTCTCTGATCATGGTCAACATTCCTAAGTTCTCCACAGTATGCCAACACTCATTTAGTCACCACTTAACCGTAAGACTAAGCACTGTGGCAAAATCAAACGTGGAAGAAACAATGAACACAAGTCTTAGACGTGAGTCCTTGCTTAGCTCTGCTATTAACAAGTTATGTGATGTGTGAAATATCTTCTAACTAGTTCTCTGTTTTCTCCTTAATTAAAGGAGATAAGAAGTGAGTCATTAAGAGCACAGGTTTTGTAGACAAAAATGTGTGGCTTTGTACTTTGGCTCTCCAATTATGAACACTTTGACATTAAACAAGTTACAGAATTGCTTCCTATACCTCAGTTTCCAAATTGATGAACTAGGGACAATAATAACAACATCATAAGCTAGTTGATAAAAGTCAATGAGTCAATGTGTTTAATATACTTAATCAGAGCATAACATAACATACAGCATGTTATTGTTAGTATTATTAAGATTATCTATATTATCTCATGTCTACAATTATAAACCTCTATACAAGGGCCCTACTTTGTTTACATTGTAGCATGGAAGACAAGGCTAATAACAATGAATTATAGATCAAAACAGAAAATATAAATGAGATTTAAAAGAAGTCAGAAGAGATAGGAACTACCAAATGTAAAGTAATAAAGCAAAGGTGAAGAGACAAGAGATTAATACCAAATAATGTTATCAAGTCCAACTGAGAAGCTAGAACGTTCAGATAGAAACATAGTAAATTGCATTTAAACTGAGTTATATGAATAGAAATAACTTATATATCAGAGGCATTTTCCCCAATATATGCAAATAAGTTTTACCCTACAACTTCAAAAATGCACAATATCATATTTCATGACATTTGAGTCTAAATCTACAAATTAGAGACACACTTACTTCTTGCCCCTTTAAATTTTCTGTGGAAAAAAAAATTCCCATGTATCTGATCTCCAGTTCAAAGCTCATATGACACAGTGGTCATATTAAACCATGGCTCTTTATGAAACTAGCTTGAGCACTTTAGAATACAAAATACCTGATAAGAAGCAACACAAAAGGACAATGAACACAAGCTGAACTATATAGATTTGGGGAAGCTGAAGCATAGAATTGTACCTACAAAAATACCTTGATTTCTGTGAATTTGTTTTACAGAAAACTAAGAATTTCATTGTTTTAAAAACAATGTCTGAAAAACAAAGGAAAGCAAGTCAAATATAATCCGTGCAAAGGGATATTAAAACACACACAGAAAAATGCTTCTTATCCCTGACCTAATGTTCTTCCTACTCAGTATCACAGAGACCACAGAGTTCGTGGAAAGAAGATAAATCACATGAGAAACAAAACAAAAAAAAAAACATGCACCAGAAAGCAGAAGGCTATGGTCACTTTAATCTGTTTGGTTCATAGAAAGAGAAGTCCACAAATTTGGCAAAGCACAAAAAGGGGAAAATAACCTAGCCATTTCAAAATTGGTTTCCTAAAATTATTTCATCTGGAAAACTCAGGGCTTTTTTGGGTGTGTGGAATTTACTTTCTTCTTATAAAATCAAAATCAAATGAGTAGGAACCAGGAGTTTTAATTCAAAAGTGGAAATCTCATCTTGATGTTATCTACATCTGACATTATTATATTCCTTTTTTCTTCTAAGGTTAGTACTCTAAACTTGGCCCTCTGCTGCTATCCTCCCTCTATGGTATTGAAAGTGTTCATTAATTTTCGTTTCATTAAGAATTTCTGGTCCCTTGATTTCTGTTTTAAAACCAGTGTCTAAAGATTCACCATTGTGCAGCGTGGCGCAGATGCCAATGGCAGTTGTGATATAATCAGGACTGTGGTTTAGAGTCAGGAAGATGAGGGAGAAAGTGCTATGTATCTAAGATAACTACAAAACACGGGGTCTGCTGCAGTTCTAGGTTAGCTCATCTCACATCATGAATCCGAGGGGCATGCTCATCAGTCAGTGGTCAGGCTAGGTGAATAATAGACATTTTTAGGGTAGCGTGACATGATAGTTGGCCTTTTCAGCTACCCGTTTATACTTTCAAACTGGAAATAATAACAGGAATGCAATTTTACTGGGAATAGCATCACAAAACAATAAAATTTTAAAAAAATGTCTTCTCAAACAAAACATAACCCCCCACCCCAAACAAAACCAAACAAAACCCACAGCTGTTTAAGAGACAGGACCTGAAGGAAGCTAGAGGGAGAAGATGGTAGTCTCATCAGAGCCCTCCAACACTGATTTTTCTGCTTGAAGTATGACTTACCTTAAATTATTTTATACTGTCTTTTAAATCAAAAGTTCTAAGGATCAAGGACAATCAGGAAAAGAAAGCTAGCAGTGCAGGTTCCCGTGTAAGTCAACAACATCTTTATTGAAATAAATTGTTGGTTATGAGTGGGTCCTGAGAGAAATGGGGGTGCAAACAAATTTAAGGCATTGTCTCTTCCCTGAAAGTGGTATTTGTTTCATCAAAACAAGAGCTTCTTAAGATTTACAGTGTTCTCTACAATTTTTATATTCATTTATACTATAAAAATATTGCAAGGGAGTATTCTCTATATAGATAAATTTAAAGAGTTATTATATAGTGAGAAAACAACATAATATTGTTTTAAATTTATTACAAAGTTAAAAAGAAATATTTATTCTATTTAATACTCTCTTCTTAGTACTAAAATATTACACAACTTCCTATGGCTATCTCATGCTGTATATGAAAAATAATTGTACTCACACTCCAAATTAGCTATGATCTATCATTTGCTTCAATATGAGTCTGTTTCAACTTGCAAATATATATTTAATAACATAGCAACAAAATAAACTAAAAAAAAAAAAAGAGCAAAGAATAATCAGCTTACCCTCTGTCATAAAGCTACTTTGTTGCCTCTAATGTATTTTAATCCTGGAAACTTACTTGATTTAAAAGGTAACATTCTGATAATTAACCAAACATTTAATAATATGATTAATGTTTCTGTTTTTATTTACTGTCTCACTTTCAACTAATTTCATCACTTTAGTGATAATGCAATTTTTCTCCTACAAGGGCTGATACCTTTCATAATCTCAAACATGAATTTGAATGTGAACTTGAATAATTGCTGCTTCACTAAAACTTGTTGAAGTGGAGAACGTAAGGCATTTGAGGTATCTAAACATCTGACTTCTAAACAGCTGCGAGAACTATGGCTTTCAAACCTTACCGGCCACCAATAAATATCAAGGTATTAATTTGAACATCGTTTCTGGAGACAAAGAGACCCACCTCAGGCTCAGAGCCAGCAGTTGCTCCTTTGACTTCAGCAGCTCTCCCACTTTAAAACTTGCGTAGCCCAAGATGCTTCGCTAAAAATGAAAAGAGAACGAATGATTTTCATTAATTTCTGATGTTTGAAATATTTTTATCATGCAAATCAAATAAAATTAGTCTTTAGAATGAATATTAGCCAACAAATATTGCAAAGACAGATAAACAACTATCAAATCCACCTCATGGGGCAGGCTTGAGAGGTACAAATGAATCCTTTTCATTAAAAACAAAGAGATCAATAGCCTGAAAAATAACAAGTTATATAATTCCACAGCCAGGACTTTTCCATTAACTGTAATTTTCTCCTCATGTGAAAAAAAGATGATAAACTTTAAATATTTACCAATGCTGTCGTTCTTATTATAATTCCTCAAATCACTGGCAGCAACAAGTTTGTATCCAGATATGAGCAAATCTGTTAGTTGAAGCTATTTTTATGTGGGACTCTGTACAAGTTAAAAATAGAAAGGCTATATTTCTCCCCAATCATAGAAACATTTAAAGCGTTTATTTCCTTTGTTATTTCTATACTAGCATGGGACAATTTCATTCCAACACAAATAAAAGGAATGGTACTCGTCTGCTACATTTTCTAAAATTGCCTTTTTAACCTGTCATGCTGTATGTTGACTATCTATGAATATCTGCTTTCTACATTGTTTGACTCATAATGTTAAAGAATAAAAGAGTAAATTGTTTTTTTTTATTTTCTTTTCCAGGATAGAATCTTTTATCTCTTCTGATTTGAAAGTCACAATATGATGGTATACAATAAATAAGACTTCTCATTCTCCCTCAAGGCCAATCCCACATTATTTCCTATGCTACTGCTGCCTACTGCATTCTAATACACCATGAGCGGTCAATACTACCTCTTCTAGAACATTCTCTCCTCAGGTCTGTTGCTGGGCTGCCCTAACTGGCCTCATACTACTTAAGGGCAACTGATCATTCAAATTGGGTGTTTTTGTTTGTTTGTTTTGTTTTTTTTTTTTTGAGGAAAGCATGCAGTCATTCCATACCTGAAAGGATATGTCTACACTAGAGGCTGAAAGAAGATCTATAGATCAGAACTGTGTCCCTCTTTTCAAAGATCTAACTTAGAAGAGCTTGTTTCAGAAGACTTAAAAGCCAGTATTTCAAATATAACTCAGTTCTAAAGTTGGAGATGCCTATGTGCTATTAATGATAAATCAAGTTAATTCACTGGAAACTGAAATAAATGATTTAGACACCAAGTCACCAAACCCAGAAGATTCTAAGATTAAATTATTAAGTAGAAAACAAATTAGGTGAAAATAGAGGGTTTGTGGAAATAAGTTCTGATGACAAGTCAATGGGAAAAGGGTGAATGGAGGCAGAGAAGGAACAAAGCATGCAGAAATTAGGGCTTTTCAGCAAGAAGCAGAGAGAGCCTAAGAGAGAGTCAGCTGAACACAAGAATTTGTTCCCTCATCAGAGATGCCTTCTAGACCTATCCTATATAAAAGAGCACCCTCTCTTCCACAAAAACATTCTGTTAGTCTCTATTCCTTGCCCTGATTTAATTTTCTCCATTGGCACTTATCACAACTTGAAATATTATATATTTAAGTACTTGTTGTGGTTTTATTCTCCTACCCCCTTAAAAAAATTTGATATGTGACGCTCCACAAGGAGCTTTATTTTGTTTTCTGTTGAATCCCCACTGCCTATAACACTGTAGGCACTCGATAAATATTTCTGACAATGAATGAAAGAGTGACAGACACTAGCTTTCAAGTCTTTCTATGAGATATGGGAGAAATGCTCCTGTTGTAGATATTTATTTGTAAACTACTGTAATTCAGTGAAATTTCTGAAATCAAAACAGTTTTTAGACTGTGTAGATTTTATATTATGGTAGTGAGTTTCATTTTAGCATTTTATACTTTAAAGAGATGTCTACCTCACCTCCTCTTTCATTGATAATCAGGGTTTTTTTTTCTTTTAGTAGTAGTATTTTAAATTTCAACCCTTCACTCATTATCCTTACTCAAAGAGAATTCTTAACCAATCAGAAAGCTCATGGTGCTCCCAAATTTCAAATTATTTTCTCTTTGCCTTTTGAAAGTCTAAACGTATGGAGAGTTTTAGAATTAATAAAATATAACTATCCATGTCATGCTCTTCCTGTGGTCTGTTTGGTAATAAAAGCAGCAAACACCCCAGATTGGAATGTAGCAATAACAGACAGGTGGAGATGCTATTTTCAGACATGAGTTACAGACACACCATGAGGCACAGCTGCAAGTACAGTGTGTGACCACAACCCACTGAATGTCTGTCCCATCCACCAGACCAGGGCCTCCTTTGGAAGCAGTGACCTTGGCTTGTTCATCCTCATGCCAGGCCCAATGTCTGGAACAAAGCGGCCGGGTGATTGTCTGACTGCTGAACCGTGAGTGTAGCCATTGTGCCAAGAACAATGGCCACAAGTCACTCTTTTCCATCACAACATGCCAGCCACATACTTGATGCTGAAGGATAACAGGAGAGCTTACACCCATAACACAACCTCTTATCAGTCAATGTTGATGATGATGTTACAGCAAGATATTATGAAAAGTTGTCAATCTAAAGGAGAGGTTATTTGGATATACATATCTTATTTACTCTAAAAATAACTATACATTGGGGCCTCATATTGCATAAAATACTCTGATTAAATCCAAAATTTTAAAGACACATAGAATTTTTCACCTTGCAACACCAACAATGGCATTGTCTATAATTGACTTTCTAGGAAGATTTTGTTTGTTTGCTTCACATTGATATAAATGAAAGTAGATCACTGCTCCCTCTCCCCAAAAGCTGGAAAACAAATCATTCATCAGCATGAATATTCACTGAAATCAGCATGAAAGAAGAATTAGAGGGAATACAGTCTTCTCTATCTGAAACTTGAATTCCCATGGAAGGAAATGCAATGCACTAATGAAAAAAAATAACTTTATATACAATCATTTTAACATTGTTGTCACTATAATCATTATCACAGAATTTAAGAGCACTTCCTTAATTTTTTAAATATTTCAAATATTATTCAAGGGACAATTTTTCCAGTCTCTTAGGTGGTATTTTATAATTCTCTTTTTCAATGGCCTATATTGGGAGCTCTAATATCAGGGGTACAATAAAGAAGACAAACAAAAATATAAAGCCTCCCTAGAGTTAAGAGCTCAGAGGCCTGAAATATGGTCCTAAATCAATTATTCTGTTCAGATATGGAAATCTGGGCAAAATAGTCACTTCTCCCAACCCTAGGTATTGGTAAGCCTTACTTCCCTGTCTTCTCACAAAGTCAGTCATCTTGGGCAAGTTGCTCAATCACTCTAGGTATCAGTTTCTGCATGGGAAAATAGGATATGATAAGTGTACCTTTCTCATAGCTATGGTTGTGAGGATTAGAAAAAATAATCTAAGCACAGAGTTTAGTACAGTGCCAGGCAAATATGAAGTGCCCAACAAGTATTAGCTTGTATCACCATGCAAGCTACAATAATTCACCCAGAAGGCAGGTGACAAAAATATGTAATCCCATCTTAAATACTCTTTGGAGAAGGTAGAGCATTTAAAAAGTCTATAGAAATACCAGCAACAACAAAAAAAAGAAAAGATATATTTAAAAATAAAAATCAGATTCACAGGAAATATAAATTAGAAGAAATTCTAGGTAAGAGAAATGAAAACAAAAAGATAGGTAGGCTATAAGGGCCTCTGCAGTTCTTATTATTGAGCAGATGTGACCCAAGGTTCTTTGTAGCTCAAATTTTTATTAGGTCACATGGAATGTTTATCAGAGCCCAAGACAATCTACATGGAATCAAAGAATGTCAAGGCTTAGAGAACTTTTGGTAATTTTGAGTCTGGAGATGAAGAAACTAGGAGCCATAGAACTAGTTAATATGCAGAGGCCAAGTTAGAACTTAGGTTTATTGCTTTTCGGTCTGGCTTTCTTTCATCCCCATCAAGCTGTGCCTCATTTCCAGAACAGGTAGCAGTTCCCTTCCCTTGTGAGGGGCTCTCTGCCCACACAACATGCAGCTCTGACCTTTCCTGCCTGCTCATGACAGTGCAACACTCACAATTATCATTTTGGTGTAAGGACCCCAAAGCAGATGATCATTAAATTGCTGGATGCACGATTTCAATCACTCACCTGGCTGAAGAGTAATATCAAGTAGGGTGAAAAATAGTAGGACATCTGTCTCAATCCCTGGCCTCTCTCTATGGGGACTGCATAAATAGTTTATCCTACCGGATACTTCTGAGACTCTGAGCAAGTCACAGACATCCAGACTGCTCACCAAGGCTCAAAGCCTCTGAGCAGCAGGTCCTTGACCACTTCCTGGCTAAGCTACACAGGAGGTAACTCAGAGCCTGAGGATGTGCAGCCTTATACATATCACCACAAACTTGCCAGATCACCAGCACTTATATTAATCTCACAAAGCCTGAAGCCAAAGTATAGGTTTCCTTTATGCTCCACATTTGGCATGGACATATCCAAAATTTTCCAAACTGCTATCCAGTTCTTAAAAGCAGCCTTTCCTCCCAACTATTTTCTACATGTGGTCACTAGCTATATGAGGCTCTTGAGCATTTTCTCTTCATGCAAAATACACATCAGGTTTAGAAAACAGTATGAAAAAAAGAATGTTAAATATATCATTAATAATTTTTGTACTATAGCATTTTGAAAGCTTATTTTGCATATATTGCATTAAGTAAAATATATTATTGAAATCAATTTCACCTCTTTCTTTTCACTTTTCTTTAAACATGGCAACTAGAAAATTTTAACTCGCATATATGGCATGCATTTGTGACTCACCCTTACATTTCCATTGGACAGTGCTAATTTAGAGCTTAAAAGAATAGATCAATAATATTTTGATTTATTCTCATAAAATTGCATACAGGAAATGTAGTTCAAAATTTGAAGTCTTTGAAGAGCCAAAGTTGGTATCATAAGGCCAATACAAAACATATCATACATGTATCTTTCTCAGGGCCCAGCTACTTTTTCTTCACTGACAACCTAACAGCTATGGTTGCATGGTTCCCCACTCCAAGGAAGGAAAGAGAATAAATGAACTATGAACCCAAAAAGACATCAGAGAGAAAAATGAATTGAGGAAAAAATCTATTAAAAGTTAGTAAAAAGAAAAAATAAAGCAAGAAAAAAAACTTTTAAAAGACTGAGTAGAGCTGTGTATTATAAAAATTACATCTTTGCTATCAATATACCTCAAAAAGTCTTAGAATAGATTGCAATCTGCTTGCCTAAGGCATAAAAAAAAGTCTTGGGTGTTTCCAATAGATGGTGCTTAAGAACGCAGAGAAATGTAGGGAATGTATTTAAAAGAGTCATAATTAAAAATTTCAGCTATTTTTTAATTGGACTACTTAATAGTTAAGAGTCCTTAGCCTGTTACAATAGCAGAGTTGTCAAAGGACATGTAATAGACATGTTGTCAATGTCCTTGGAAAAGAGCTTAAACTCTCAGACTTCTATTTTGGTGTTCAAGGAAATACTTTGAGTATTGAATGATCCTTGATCAATTACCTTTGTAATCACTGGCACTTCATAGATGTTCAATGTGTGTGAATTCTTTTCTATCTCAAATAATTTATACTGAGAGTATCAGAGAGCAAAGCATGTTGACTTGTTCTTATTTAGTCTCATTCTCACCATGCTTAAGATTTAATTCTGTAGTAATTGCCATTTTATTGGCTTCTGATGTGTCATAAAATATGCTAGACTTTACCAACTTATCACAATCATTTCTGGACCTCTTTTTGTTCTGTTGGTCCTAAAAAATATAAGATGGTTGCCAAAACAAAATCATGGTATGGTCCCTGATTCATTCAATACATATCAAATATTTGCTAATTTCCAGGCACAAAGGCAGGTATATTAGAGTGAACAAAATAAGCAGTGACTTTGCTATCATGCACGAAGTTTAACATCTAGAATTGCCTACCTAATATCCATTTTGCCGCTCTCTCATTACTAATGGAACCTTAACTTTATTTAACTGAGAAATGTACCAAGATTGCCTTCTTGCTAGGGATTCAACTCTTCCTGGTGATTTATAAGTGACAGTCTACCAATTGATAATTCTGGGAAAGTTATTGTCCTCCCAAATTAAACAGTCAGGCTTTGGCCATTCTCCCTTCTTCTGACCTGGAAAATGATACTGGAGGTACAATGGCCAGATTGGGCAATACTGTAAGAAAGAAGGAGCAGGAATATAGATGGACCTGGTTGCTTGGAGTCATTCTTGAGCAGCTGCATCAGCCCTGAACACTTTGCCCCAAGACTTCTTTTTTGTTCCCTAAGACTTCTTATTATGAAATAAAAGCAAATCTGTTACTTTAAGACACTCTTTGTCAGGTTACTTGTCCCCGAATGCCTTCCTAACATACAGCACACGTGTCTCAGAATGCCAAGTGAGTCTTTGACAAAGATGAGAACACTAAAATGCACTGCATTAAGTTTAGAGAACCTTCAGCATTTGGAGCCAGGAAGCAACCTCATCACAAGCCTTAATGAGAGGAGCCATCATAGAGAAATAGACCTATTAGTAACCACCACACACCCAGTTACTATTAGGCTAGGGTTAGAAGAGAAGAGAGGTCAGCATTTTGGGGTGTACCATTTAGGAAATGAGGCTAGTCCCTGTTCTTCATCATCCCCCAGGACACCTTTATTCCCAAATCCAAGGGGTTCCAGTTCCAAAGAATCTCTTGTAAAGCTTGAAGGTGTCCAAGCCATCTTTATGTCCACTCTATTTGGGACTGGTAATTGTCCCTTAAAAACTGTTGGCTATCCAGTGCCTGATGTTGCTGGGGTTTGTAAGAAGAATCAGCAGTCAGATGGTAGAGCTGAAAGAGGAAACACCAGTGGGGCAGCCTACATTTCTTCTGTGTGGCATGGCAATGAGACATGACAGAAAAGTGGCTGAGAGGGGCCACCTACTAGAAAAGTGGATCTCAGCAGTGAGAAGGTGGGGTGGCAATGGGCAGTGGAGGGGATCGAGCCAGAACTAGATCTCCTGTGTGGGAAAATGGAGTGGAGAGAACTCTAAAAGGCCCCCAGAAATACCCATATTTGTGCTCCACAGGAGAGCCAGAATTTCAACATCTGCCACATACAGAACTCTGGAGGCATCAAAATCAGCAGAATGGGAAACTGCACCCTAATAATGGACAAGCAGAGAAGGAACCTTTGTCTCCTCTCTACTTTCTCCCTGCCACAGCAGCTGAGCAGTAAGAAAAGGGCAGGCCTGTGTGAGGACCTGTGTGAGTGTCAGCCTATCCTCCCCTCCACAGCAAGTTGCTAGAGGCACAGACAGGACACTAGCTAGGGACAGTAGGACAGGATGGAAGAAAATAATTTACGATAAGGGACAAGACTGAAGTTTTAAAATGAATAAGATATATTCCCAGAACTTAAAGAAGACAAAATATAGGGAAATTTTACACAATTAGGTTAAGACGTCATTAAAATATCAAGCAAGGGGAAATTCAACACAAAAGCAAAAAAAAAAACAAAAAACAAAAAACAATAAACACGGGTTGGGGGTGTGGTGAAGTGTCACTTAGTGGGGAAAAATTAAACCAGTTCATGTATCTTGATCCTCAATAACTAAATGGGACTCCTTAATAAAATAATGTATTAAGTAACCATAACAATAATTACAAAATTTGGAAAGGTCTTATGTTTTATGAGGAAATGTAAAGGTGTGATGAGAGCTTGCAATAGAAGATTCCAGTGTGAAGGAGGGCACCTGGGGTGGTGGCAGAAGGCAAGGGACATGTGGGTCACACCCTGTGTGGGGAGAGGGAGAGCTGTGTGGGCTCTGGTTGGGAAGGCCTGGGGCTGGGAAGAGCTTGCTGTCCTGTTTGAGGAGCCAAACAAAGACGAGGCCTGAGCACAGAGATTGGAATGGAGGCTAGAGCAGAAAAAGAAGAGATTGAAGAGGCAGAGAGCAAACAAGGCAGGAAGACTCACTTGAGTAAAAGGGAGTTATCCAACCTGTCTACCAGGTCCAACTGGGCAGAAACTGGAAGCTCCCGTCAGGTATGAGAGCACAAAGTGCCCTTTTCCATCTCCTTCATGCCAGGTGCAGTGACAGACAATTGCTCAGTCAACTCAACTTACACTTTGGTGTGTATTTTTGGAGAGCCCCTCTTCAAAAGGAAATGCACAGAGCTCTACACACTTAATGGAAGAATGTTGTCAATTGCCTGTAAGATTTCAGGAAATTTCAAATGAGCCTTTCAGTTGCCTCAGGCCCAGGGCCTCTTAGACCCAATTTACTTCTGTACTTTTTTCTCCTCCCAAAATGCACAGATATCAGGGACTTAGCTGGCTGTGCTTTCTTTTCCCGAGGTGCCACTGCCTCTTGTCTAAGCAGAAAGCACCTATGTCCCTCTTGCCATCTCAGCTTCTGAAGGCTGGAGATGTGATGGTCCAGATGCAGTAAGAAAACTTCAAAAGGATTTTCCAACACTGGTCTGAACCTTGGAGGTAGCCTCACTTTTGCCTTGCATCACACTGTTGAAGCAGCAGGAAGGAGAAAACATCACAGTTGTGCTGCTGGTTCTCCACCCCCTTCCTGAAGCTCACATCTGCAATTTTCCCAGTCTCCTGCTGATCCAGGAATGTTGGCTCCCAATCACATTTTAGCTACCTGCAGGGCAATTTCTAGGCCCATCTCTAGCCAGCTGGACTAAATCTGAATTCATCTGAGGATGATTTTCAGGAGACAAGGAATGAATTTTGTGCAATTCAGCAAATATGTGACAACAACTCCTCGGATAGTCACACCCTGTTAATTTAACTCAATTTCATGTGTCAGCTACCAGGCAGGAGGCTAGAGAAAATCCAAAAGATTAACATAGAACTGATTTGTGAGTCTTTTGGAAACATAAGAAACACTTACCCCAACCTCTGGTGGGGGATCCTTATGTTCAGGTAGGACACTGGTTCGGACCTGTGGAGAAAAACACAATTTCATTATGACTTTGGAGAGCGGAAACCAGTGCAGAAGCTACGCACTGGGGCTGGGTTTCAATTTCTTTCATCTGGCAGCTATTCAGACTCAGTGGTTAATCATTAATGAAGATACCTGTGTGATACCCTGGCAGGAGCCCAGTGAAGCTGTCCTTTTATAGTTCCTAAACATCCTGATTTTCCTAAGGAGACAGAACTGCATGGCTCTTCACCCCATCACCTCCTTGTCAAATACAGAGATACCCAGGATTTAGGTGACTTACCTTTTAATCTCCTTAAAAAGCAGCCCTCATTCAACATCCAAGGGAAAGGATAGAGGTGGTATAGAGAAAGTAATTCTATGTGTTCAATGCATATTTATTCTTTGAATGAGCAACAAAACCGTAGGATGTCCCTCCCACTTGAGAATTATGGGGTTGAATTGTCAGGTACCATAATCTTAATTCATTTAAAAAGCAATTCTCAACTGGGGAGGAGGGAAAGTAGAAAACAATCAGTCACTGGGGAATCTTTTCATCTGTTTGAAAAAGCATTCCAAGTGATATATTAACTCCATAGATTATAAGTAGACATGTTTCTTCTGCTGAACAGTCATCCTCAATTCTGGCTGTACATTAGAATCACTGGGGACCTTTTTAATCTATTGGTGCCCCTTCTTGTCCTCAGATATTCTCATTTTAATGTCCAGATATTGTCTATGATTCTCTACTTAAGAAAAAGATGTTTCAAATGAACAGAAATGACAAGTCTCTTTCTCACTTCAGAAACAGCTAGCAAAAGCAAGAAACAACTCCAGTATATCTTAATTTGAAGTAATGATGAGAGAAACAAGTAAAATGAAGACAGAACAATATATAAGCACACCCTTGTTTAATAGAGGAGCAGGTGATGGGGTTGGGAGTGGAGAGCAGTGGTCCAGAGGCACTGAATAAATCAACATTTTATAGAGCCATTTTGACAAAATCCCTTTGGAGCAGTGCTAGCAATCACACTTCTCTTCAAATCCCTGAAGTCCCGACATACCTCACCATACTGTGTCAATTCTCTCAGGTGGAAGGATGCTTATAATACCTCTAATAATATCAAAATATTTGAACCAGCTCCTGATGGCCTGCTGATCTTTTGTCAGTCATTATGACTCAAAAGTGTTCACCAGAGCACAAAATAAATGACAGGAGAGATCCCAACAGAGTAAACAACACAACTGGCAGAACACACTCAACTCAGGATAGTATGACAGAGCCCTGAGCACTCACTGCCTAAGAGCACCTGCAGTTTGGTAGCTGTTGTAAAAATTTTTGGCCCCAGAGTGTTCAGATGTACCATTCAGTCTCATTATCTGAGAGTTTTCAGCTGATCTCAAAGCAAGAGGAAACCATATATTAATAGTGGGCTGTAATGGACTGTGTGTATATATGTATGTGTGTGTGTGTGTGTGTGTGTGTGTGTGTGTGTATGTACTTTATTTTAAGAAAATATTTGAGCACCAAATAATGTTATTCAAGGAATATGCTTGAATTTAGAAATAAAGTGAAAGTTAGAAATTGTTTAGGGTCAATATATTTAGAACTGCATAAAGTATTTGATTTAGATATTTTATATTAAAATAACTGTATGATTTAATGTTGGAAAACGGTAGAATAATACTGATAATTCCTACAACACAGTCCATTTAACCCTTAAATTTATATTAATTTTGTAGTGAAATGCTAATCCTGCAGAAAATAAACTACAGAGGAAGAAAAAAAAAAGGATTCTTTAATCTAAAGTTGCATACTATGCAAAAAGTCAAAAGGTATTCACTAATGAATTAGCGATATCCAATATGCGTGTGTGTGTGTGTGTGTGTGTGTGTGTGTGTGTGTGTGTGTGAGAGAGAGAGAGAGAGAGAGAGAGAGAAAGTCAAAGAGAAAGAGAGATTGGTGGGGGGTGGGGGAGGTGGGGAGGTGGGGCAGACACAAATTAAACCTCACTTTGTATACAAAGAAGTATTCTGAAAAGCACATGTATGTTACAGTTTTCTAAATCTAGGCATGTTTTAAATCACTAGCAGAGCTCCTAAATTAGAGGACTGAAAGATAAAACTTTTGTAAACCTATTCCAAATTGTATAATGTCAGTATTTTGTACAAAAAAAATATCTAAATCATTACATATGTGCAGTACTAAAACTCTCATATTTAAAGTCAACACTATGGATGTTAGGGTATATAGGCTACACATCAATTATGTCTTTCTTGCTTAAGCTATATCTCTTATTACAATAAATACAAACCAGGTGTCAAGCATTGGACTTGTCAATGAATAAAGCCCATTCTTTCTCTTTGGGGCTTCAGTCTAGTGGAGGAAGAGATGTGCAAACAATCCAATAATATGCAATAAGTGCTATATTAGAAGCACCGGCATTTTCCTGTGGGCATTCAGGGTAAGGAAACTAATTTGGCCTGCAAGTGACAGAAGAACTTCATAGAAGAGGTGGTCTCGGTTTTGAAGGATAAGTAGGAATTTAAGGTGAGGAAAGATGTGATAAAACAGGGTGTTATTTAATAGACATGGGGAAGCACACATCATGGAGCTATAAAAGCCCAACTGCATTCAGGAAAGAGTGAGTTTTCTGATGATGCTATAACATGGAGTCCTGTCGGGAAGTAGCTGGAGTTAAATATGTTTAGGGGGATAGGAAGAGACCACTTACTGAAGGGGGCTATACTTCGTGCTAAGGAATCGGGGCTTTATATGATTTCTGGGCAATAGAAAATTGGGAAAGGCATGCTCATACCCCCTCAAATCATCCCCAAGCTGCCCCTGGGTGGCCTTTGGAGAGTTATTTAACCAGGTGCCATATCTTTAACATGGGGCAAATAAGTAAACCTCATAAATTTGTTGTCAGGATCACATGCTTTCCAACACTTAGAGCAGTACTATCATGGGGGTGAATTGTGTCCTCCAAAAAGGATATATTCAAGTTCTAACCCCCGTCCTGTGAATGTGACCTTATAAGGAAACAGGGTCTTTGAAGATGTGATTAGTTAACACCAGGCCATACTGGATTAGGGTGGGTCCTAAGCCAATATGGCTGATGTCCTTGTAAGAAGAGAGAGATCTGGACAGACAGACAGACACAGGGGGAAGACCATGTTATGACAGAGATTGAAGCACTGCAGCTCCAAGCCAATGAACACCAAGGACTGCCGGCTGCCACCGGAAGTTCCCCTATGGGGTTCTGAGGGAACATGCCCCCGTCGACACTGTGCTTTTGGACTTCCAGCCTCCGCAATAAATTTCTGTTGTTTTAAGCTACCTAGTTTGTGGCACTTTGTATGGCAGTCCTAAAAAAAATAGGACAAGTACTTGAAACAGAGAGGAAAAGATGGAGGAAGGTTGAGAGGAATAGAGAAGGGGAGGAAATGGGGAGGAAAGGGAGGAAGGGAAAGAAAAAAGGGAGGGAGGGAGAGCCAGGGAGGTAATTGGGAACGAAGGAGGGAAGGAGGAGGGATGGGGTGGATATGTCCCTGCAAAAATAAACCCTAAACAGATATAGATGAGACCACTTGAAAAGGAAGGGATGCAGCAATGGCTGTCACTGCAGCATTCAAAATATTCCAGTTCATCGGCAATGCCATGCCTCCTGAGAATTAGCGGCCTTCCTTAGGAATTCATTTTTCCTTTTTTGGTCTTATTAGCAGCTCTATCCCTGCTGTTCTCCACCACACCCCTCCTCTTCCTTCCTGGAACATCATGATGTCTGCCTGACTACACCCTTAAAGTTCTTACAGCTCCCTTCTGTCCAGAATTTTATGACATCAAATAAAGCAAGGCAGACCAATTAATAGGAGTGATCACAGAGAAGATTATATATTCCATCTTGAATATACTTAAGGTACATGTAAAACAATTAAGATCAAAATTGTACATAATTTACCTCAAAAAGAACAATAAATAGAACAAATAGCATACAGTGAGTTATACTCACTCTTTCATCAAATCTCTATAGACCAATTCACAAACCTTGATTTTTCCAAGCTAGAGGCTGTTTGTGCTACCACTATGGCTGCTAAAAATAGCACTTTGGTGCCCAAATCTATGGAGAAGGGATGCCTTAAACAAGCTGACCTTGTTACAAAGGCTTGGGCACTGGTGTCCTGGGGGTGGGAGGAGGATGGAGGGTAAGGATTGCCATACTTTGCATGGATGAGTGGCTGAGAATGAGGCAGTGCAACTGCCTGAAATGCTACTAGTTTGTAGGGAATCCGGATTCAGAGAAGGGGAGGGCCTTGTTGCCTTGAGTCTGTCCACCAGGATGGGACTGTCTGACCTCATACAAGGGCATCTCCACATGGGTAGGTGAGGAAGGATCAACCTCCTCCTGGGCAGGCTCAGGGGGAAGGCAGGGAAGGTTTTGGCAGTATTGGAGTTTATGGTAAGGCAGGTAGAGAACCCAGATCCTCTTCCTATACTATTGTCACATCTGGGGAAGTCTCTGAAAATGAATGTATCACTGAAGCTCATACTTTTTACTAACAAAAATGTTACTCTCATTTGAGGTATATCAAATTAGAATATATAATACCATCTCATTTACTTGTTCCACTTGGAATGAGACGCACAACTGCCTTAATATTCAAACACATTGAAAAGCTGTTTGGGATGGCAATGTCTCACCCCTTCCATGATATGGAATTGTCTGGAAGGAAGTGGCCCAGCCAGGATTATATTTCCAAGCTCCCCTTGTACCCTGGTGTAACCACCAATGAAATACCTGTATAATTGATGTTTGCCACATTAAAGTTGGGTTTCGCAGAAGTAGATAGAATGTGCACTCTCCACTGTCTAGTTACTCTTCCAATTGCCAGAATTAGAGGCGTCCAGGTCCCAGGTGATTGCAGAGCCGTGCCTGGGTTCCAGAATCACCACATGAAAGCAAGCCCTCCACTAATCATCCCTACTGGTATTAGACTGTTGTATATTTGTATAAGCTTTCTATTGTTGTGTAACAAATCCCCACAAACTGAGCTACATAAAGCAAGAGCCATTTTTTAGTTCCCAGTTCTATAAATCAGAAGTCCAGGCTTGGCAAGACAGGGTTCTCTTCTCAGGTCTCACCAGGCTGAAATCAAGGTGTTGGCCAACTATGTCCTCATCCGAAGGCTCAACTAGAGACATATCTGCTTCCAAACTGCCTCAGACTATCAGCAGAATTCAGCTCCTTGCAGCTCTAGAGATGAGGTCCCATTTTCTTGATGGCTCTCAGCTGGGACCACTGTGCGCTTCTAGAGGCTGCCTTCATTCCCTGCCATACGGCCCCTCTACCTTAAGTTTAGCAATGAAGAATCCCCTTTGCAACACACCCTTCTCATGTTTAGAATCTCTGAATCCAGGAAGAACTTCTTTTAAGGAGTCACTCAATTGGGTCAGGCTCTCACCACAAAAGTTTCCTTTCTCAAAGTCAACTGTGCCATGTAACATGACCTTATCACAAGAGTAAACTCCATCGTAACACAGTTTCAGTTATTATGCAGGGCAAGTACACCACAGAGTGATAATTTGGGATCTGTCTTAGAATTTGGTCTACCACAGTGTTCAAGATATAAACTTCCATAGGGATGAGACTCTGGAGTTTGGATGTTTACATTTCAGCAGCCAGCATAATTTAGGCCTCCCACTTGTTTTAAATGAAAATTTAGATTCAGTTTATAGTTATGGAGAAATAAAGCAAGATATCTAATATTAAATCCTAATTCACTGATTATTGTTATGCTAGCAAACATATATTAAGAAGTTACTATGATTCAGCTGCTGTTATGAGCACTAGTGATCCTAGAGGTTACAATATTGAGAAGTTATTTCTTGCCCACAGGCAATGATGATTATGTTGTCAGAGTCAAAATGTCTAATAATCATTGCAAAGAATATTCAACTGACTAAAACCTGTCATCCACTCTCAGGTATTGGTTTTACAATTGGTTAATTTTTGTTTTGGATGGAGAAAAGTATCCATGTGCAAACCATAAATAATTTAGATCACAGAATCTTAGAAACAGAAAGGATCTTAGAGGTAACCTGGAAAAACTATGTAAGCGATATAGAAATTTTATCTGAAATATCCCTAAGAGGTGCATCTAAACTTTTTCCTTACTATCTCACAAATCAGTATTATAGAAGTAGTGTTGCAAATTCACATGCAGAAGGCTCCAAGCAGGTTAAGTCAATGAGAGAATTGGGCTGGATATAAAAGACAAAAAGGATTGGAGAGGACATTCCCAGTCCACTAGGAATAGCCAGTATTAAGCAACAAATGATTGTAACCATGCTAGAAGATAGAAATGTGACCAGATCTTCTCATATTTTTAAAGATAAACCAGAAATCTGAATCATTTTGTACCATCATATGATTTAAAAATCTTGGCAACTAATGTGGATCTAAAACACTGTGAGCCAACATTGTAAAGACAAAAAAAAAAAAAAACAAAAAAAAAAACTCTGCAAGTAGGAAAGAGCTCATGAGCCATTTTTTTGTGGTTACATTATTGTAACCTTGGCATTATGGTTCCACGATTGTGGGCATAGGATTGGACTTCCTTAATTGCTGTTCTCTCTTCCAATACCTATCAGCCTATCAGCTATGTGGTCCTAGGGCATATTACCTACCATGTCTAAGGCCATTTCCTACTCTACAGAACAGCATAATAATAGAGAATAACTTAGAGGGAAGTCATGAGAAGTAGGAGAGGAGCTATTTAAAGTGTGTATCAAAAGTGAATAAGAAGTATATATTAGGAGCTCAAAAATTAGTAATAGTAAGGCAAAGCAATCTGATTAAGGGCACAATTTTTAACATTGAGCTAAAATCTGTTATGTTCCACATCTGTCAATTTCAGTGAGCGCTCTACGCTCTTTTTGGAAGAGAAAAGAAAAATTCCAATGACGCTCCTGGAATTGACAATATATTCTGAGAAAATTCCTTCCAGTATCAATAATTGTCAAATACTAATTCTTTTGCAAATGGGTTATTACTAATACTACATATTTTTACCAGAAACATGGTAAATAAGAGGGGGAGGTGTGTCAAAATAGGCCCAGTACTATTTTAAGAGCAAGTATTGTTCTTAACTTTGATTGCTCATGAGATTTACCTGGAATACGTTTTGTTTCATTTTGTTTTTAAATGCAGATTCCCAGGTCACATACTAGACTAATTAAATCAGAATCTCCCAGGGTAGGGTCCATAGGAATCAGTATTTTGTAAGGCTCCCTACTTGATTCCAATGTACAGCTAAGTTTGAGAACTACTGCTCTAAAGTAAATAAGAATGTTTATTTTTCTTATGAGCTTCATAAACTAGCTCTGAATCTTTTGGGAAGTTTCAAAAATGCATTGTGCAATTATCAAGTCACTGGAATAAGGTTCCTTTTGAAAGAAAAAAAATAAAGTTAACAGACATTCAGATCTGGAAGGGACCTTTGACATAATCAGACCATGTTTCCTAAACTTGAGTGTGTACACTAAGCACCTACTGGTATGTTGCTGGTCAGGAGAATGAGCCTCAGACCATCCCCTAGAAGCTTGTTAGAAATGCAGAATCACAGGCTCACCCAGACCTACTAAATCAGAATCAGTAATCCCTGTGCACATTAAAGTTTGAGAAGCTCTGGTCTAGAAGACTGCTTATGAATGCAATGGATCACAGATAAGAATTACAGAATTTTCTTGCATACAAACATGCCTCTGTTAAGGAATGGGATGTTTTCTTTAGGTTATGAAGCTATTTAGTAATTTTTTTTAAATGTCAGTCATCTCTAGAAACTCCAGATTACATCTTCCAGCAGAGAGGTGCCCCCTTTCCCTTGTTAGAAACATGACAATGAGGATCCCTCTCTTCAAACGTCAGGGTTGATCTGGGCTGGAAATTTGGTAAGACTCATTCTATCTGTGGTTCGTTACTCTCCTAGGGTGTGGCCTTCCAGGGCTTTCCATTGAGAGCCTGGCCAGGTTTTGCTCCTCAACCCTGAAAGAATGAAGGAAATTCTTAGAGGTTTTCAGTATGCCCCGCCACCCAAAATCTGCCCAATGTCTATAGAGAGATAACAGCCAGGGAGCTTAGTCCCCTTTGGTCTCCAAAATTATCATTTCAACTTCATGTGAAAACCAAAATCTGCTATTTTCCTGTCTGCCAGCAAGTGAACTTTTGTTCAGCAAAGACTTGATCCTGAGAATCGAGCTACATGGAGAATCTGAAACCACCCCCATGTGAAAAAAGACTTTTTAGATCCTCAGTGTCACTTCACCATTCCAACTAGAGCCTTGTCTCTTGCCTGCTTTTCAGCCGCTCTCTGGTTGCCTAAGCCCTGTGACACTGTAAGGTTTTACTCTGCTTTTTAATTTGGCTTTTTAATCTCCTGCAAAGCCTCAGAATAAAGCAAACGTCTTCTGAGGAAAAAATGCCCTTGAAGTCTCAATTTCTCACTTTATCCAACACAACGACTAAAAGCTTTGCTGGATTCTCTTTCCCCAAATGGCAGCAGCCCTGTGTCTAGGCCAAGTCCTATTCCTCAGCCCACACTGGGAATCAGCTAATCACCCTGGAGGAAAAAAAGCACAGGCTCCTGACAGTCAGTTTGTCGATGAACAGTCTTCCTTCCTCTGGAATTTTAGTCTACTCAGATCTTATTGCTTCCACAGCTCAATGATGCCTTAGCACATGTGATTTTTGTACTCTGCCGGCTTTATCTAAGTGTTGTCACAGGAAGCATCACTTGCCCCACCTACCACATTCTACCTAGTAGTATAAGTCCTAAACTGAACTTTTTAATATCTTGAAGTGATTTTGTTAAGGGATGGAAAATGATATTCAACAGAGCATAGTTAAATGTGATTGGAAAGTAAAAAAAAAAAAAAAAGAAAAAAAGGCATCATATGTTGGTATCTCTACTGAGTTAAGGTCTTTGATAAACCAGTTACAAATGCATAACCATAGTTGGTTCTTTTGGTAAAAGCAGAGTTCACCCTGAAGCCTGAGCACCATCCAAAAATGATCCAGTAATTATTACGTGTGAGATGGTGTCCTGGTCTTTACTAGGTAAATGTGACAGACTTTCAAATGTCAAAGCACACTATATGCAATTATGCCCATAAAAACATTCTATCAACCTCTCTTTTAGCTTGGATGTGTCTAATCTTGGATATGTCTAGATATTTTCCATTTCTCCAAGGCTATTATGCTCACACTACAGCTCTCTAGCCAATGGATCCCTTTGTGTTTAATTGGTGGTTCTAAGATTTCTAATTTCTCTATATGGATGCACCATTACATTAAATTCCACCAGGCCTACTGGAGTCATGCAGTTCTTTAGGTTAATAGTGACTGCAAATGTGGCTCCAGAGTCACATAACTCTGAGTATCTCTGCCATTACCCACATTTTATTCCACTCCCCTTTCAACTATTTCAGAGGTGTATTACAGGTAGGAGAAAGAATACTGAACAGCAAAATATCTTTAGACATTCTTTCCTTTGTCAGAGAGTCTCTGAAAGATACAAGGTCTGCTAAAAAATAAGAGATGCTGAGACTGAGGGCTTGTTTTAATGGAAGAGTCAATGAGGGCTTTCTAAAGCAGTTCTGAGAGTAAACCTTTCAGCTCTCCATACTGTTTAATTGTGAATCTTGCTAAAAGGAAACCTAGCCTGGGAAAGTTAGTGGCTTCAAGATGCAGTCACTTTTCTTTCACTGTGTCTATGAACCACGTCCTGTCTTGTGCACTTACCTAAAGCAAAAAGGATAAACCTTTCTGTTATTACTTCTAAAGAGCTGTCAAATTTAATGAAAAAACTTTAAGTGTTAAGAGGTGCTTACCATTTTTTAAATGGAAATAAAGAATAAGGAAGCTCTTTGCATTGTGAAAAGCACAATCTAAAATATGTTATATAGGCATTGAAGACAATAGCCGATAACTTTCAAACCAACTGTTCATTGTAACTTGAGAATTCCATTCCTGCTTACTTCCAAAGCCCTATATGAGAATATTAACAACATTTGAAAAACATAGTTAGCTCAGTTCAAATCTCATGTATTCTCTACACTACCAGTTTGTTGTCAAGTCAAACCTCCATAACCCACCTCCATCTCCCTTCCTCTCCCTACCACCCAACACACAAAATTAATTGTACCATCATTTTGAAAAGTGAAGAGGGAGCCATTAGGATTGATCTGGATTGATTATATGCTAAAATATCTTTTAACCTTGAAATAAATAATACAAATCTTAAAATTGATGAATAAAGATAATAGAAACAATGATTTCAGAGGCATGTGTATTTTTTTTTTTTACTTGTCTTATTGCATTTAATTCTTACAGCTCTGTGTCATATTATTATTGCATTGCCCATTTCACAAATGGGTTTCAGAAAATCCGGTAATTTGTACAGGGTCATTTCAATAGCAATGTGAGGATCAGGTATTAAATGGTCTGCTCCCAAAGTCTGTGCCTCTTCGGTGACACAGCATGTCTCTTGAGCCCAGCCTGATGGTGAATTTAATTGTCCTCCCTAGGGCTGCCTAACGAGAGTTAAAAAACCAAAAATCTATTAGCCTCAGGGAATAGAAACAGACACAATTTATCACACTGCCAGACTCAAAACATCACCCTTATGTATTAATGGCCCCCAATTAAGACCACAGTCATGAGTTAATGAACAAGCTATTAGAGAACAGTAATATCAACACAAGCATATGTCTATTTATCTGAGGCTCACTGAAAGTAATTAGTCCCAACACTATAAGGCTAAATAATTTCTAGGTAGTTTTAAAACAAAACTGTTGAACTTGTTATTCTAAGAGATCATTTACAACCTGGGCTTTTGTAACACTCTCAAAGGAAGAACAAGCCCCAAGTAAAGATCAATTGATCTGTATAATCGCTCTACAAAGTATATTTTTTTCATGAATTAAAAATATAGAATATGGGAATCTGAAATGGTGCAGCCACTGTGGAAAGCAGTAGGGTGGTTACACAGAAAGTTAAATATAAAATTTCCATACAACCTGACAATACCACTCCTAGGTTTATAACCAAAGAAATTGAAAACAGGGACTCAAGTAGATACTTGTACACCAACATTTATAGACACATTATTCACAATAGCCAAAAGGTAGGAAAAAAACCCCAAGTATTCAACAGATGAATGAATAAGCAAAATGTGGTGTATCCACATGATGGAGTATTATTAAGCCATAAGAAGAAATGAAGTTCTGAGACTTGCTGCAACATGGATGAACCTTGAAATCATTATGCCAAGTGAAATAAGAAAGGCACGTAAGGACAAATACTGTGATTCCACTTGATATGAAATACCAAGAAATAGCAAACTCAGAGAGACAGAAAGATTAGAGGCTACCAGGGAAGTTGTTGCTTGGTGGGTACAGTGTTGTAAATTTTGTTAATCTGTAAATAATATCAATTAAAAAAATAGAATGGTGTATACAGGCTTAGAGGGGAAGGACTCTCAATGTAGCTATATAATGAAACGTGTTGGTCTCCAGGACAAAAAAAAAAAAGGATAACTATCCTAACTGTATTCTACCATCAATATAATTTCTTCTCTATGGAATTCAACTAAGGGATCAAATCATGTGATCTGTGTTTCTCAACAGCTCAACTGACTGTGCATTATAGTCACCTGGAGAAGCATTAAAAAATGCTAATGCCACGCCCCCCCCTCCATGTTTACATTCCTTTAATTAACCCATTTCTAATCATTAAGAATTTTCTTTCACTTCTTTGCCCTTCCATTTTATCTTTGAAACCACCTTGTTCTAAAACAAAGGCTGAAAGTTTAAGCACCTTGCAACTTGTAAGAAAACAAAGCTCAACAATCAGTAACTTTCTTCCCAGGTTATGTGGCTAGTAAGTGGTAGAGCTAACATTTCAACTTGAATCTGCTGTGTTTTCAAAGCCAATCGTCTTACCACCCTGCAATGTTGCCTGCAGCTTGGGGCTGACGTAATAGCGCACTTCACTGCCCAATAGTCAATGAAGGGGAGTTGAAGCAAAGTCCCCAATGTCTCTGCAGCAGAGGGAAACATGAATTGGCATCCCAAACTGGAACAAGGGATGACCCTTCTCAAAGGGAGACTGCTGTGCAGTGGCTCTAGTCAACTGCATGACTAACTCAGTATTGTCAATTCTGTCAACTCCTCTGAGGAAGTTAATAAACATATACAAGAATGTTTCCACAGGAAAAACATATTTGACGTTTCAGAAGATTGATTTACAAAATTTGGGATGCAATTTCATTAAGTTCCTTTTACTATAATGAATCCACCAGGCTCATACTCAGTCGGGTGAGTCCACGGGAGGAGAAATTTAGACACAAACTGCCTGAAGTTTACATCTCACTCGACCCATAGATCAGCTGTCCTCAAGGGTGGTCCAATCTGGGAATCTGCAAGTTCAAAACTATTTTCATAATACTACTAGCATGACATTTTCCTTTTTAATTCTCATTCTTTAATGAGTGGACAGTGGAGTTCTTCAGAGGCTACATGACGTGATGTCAGAACAGACTACATATAGAAATAGACATGACAATTCAGGTCTCTTCTAGTAATCAGACATTAAGGAGATTTGCAAAAGTGTGAAACAATGCTGCTGTCTTCTTAGTATATTTTCTAGTTTTCCAAAATATATTTATTTTTCAAAAACATGTATGTTCACATATAATGGGTTTATTATTGCTATTTTTAAAATGAATTTATAAATATTCTTGAATTTTCTGAGTTTTAATTTCTAATATGGCAAATAGCCATAGTTATCACAGCCCACAAACACTCTTTCGGAACTTTAATAATTTCTAAGAATATAAAAGGGTCCTAAGAACAGAATGTTTGAGAAACACTACCACAAGTGATCCTCAACTTTTGAATTTTTGTCTTTCTTATTTACTACGTCAGTCCTACCCTTGTAAAACGGATTCCACTGCAGTGTCTCTTTCAGAGGTGGATGTCTGACTACATCATCCAATAGTTCTGCCACCCTGAACCCCTCTGGTTCCTGGCACTTGCCTTGCCCCCACCTCGTTTCATGCCTCTGCATGAGCTGAACAGTTGTTGTCCTAAGTTTAAGGGATACAGCTGGGGGAAAGGAGTAGCTTCTGCCCTCATGAATTTGTATTTTAGCATCAGAGAGAGACAGAAAATATTGAAACAGTTAAATTAGTGACAAAGTAAATCAGAATAATGAAATAGAGTGTAACTGGGTAAGGGTGGTCTTCTATGAGCAGGTGACTTAATACACATACAATGAGAGGGAGCCAGAAGGGAACAGACCAAGACGGTATCAATACATCAATTCCAAAGGACCTGAGGCCAGAGCTCCTGAAAACTCAAGAGCGAAGGGGAGAGAACTGGAAGGTAAGGTCAGAAAAGAGGCAGGGTAATGTAGGCAGGGTCTTGATGAAAGGAATTTGGACCTTACATGAATTACAATGGAAACTCGAGCAGGGTGTTGAGCCAAGGAGTGATGTGATCATTTTCAGGCTTTAAAATTATTACCTTGATTCCATATAGAGAACAGACAGCAGGAGGTCAAGAGTGGAAATAGGATGAACAATTAGGAGTCTTTTGCAAATTAGAGATTTATTACCTTTCTCTACTTTTTCTAGAGTCAGGTTGAAACTAGGTATTTAGGTTTTAGAGGGATAAGCCTTGAGCACCCCTGAGTCCTTTACTTCAATATGTTTCCAAATACTTATACAAAGTACTTTGATACTGACAGAGAAATAAAGGTAGCATAGAAATTTCCTGTATGTATAATTACATTCATCTCTGATGCTCAACTGGTCACAAGGATATTTGCAGATTAATAGTTATTTAAATAAACAATGCTAAATAAGTACAGGTTGCACTATTTATATTATAAATATTAAAAATAGCATAGCTCTCTAAAGTACATTGGGAAGAAGTATTCTACTTGAAAGTAGAAGGGATGCAATTTCCTGGAAAAAAAATTCATAAAATGAATAACGACAGAATTATAATTACTAAAGAAATCCCTATAAATAAGGCTGCTTATGGATGAATTCAGAGTTTCTGGCTGGCACCTAAGGCAGTAACACATTTGGAAAATATCTTCACTGTTAAGTCTTTGCAGTTGAACTATATCAGCAAGCAATGATTCAAAGGTCCATGCATGGCCAACAATGACGTCTATATGGAAGAATACAAAAGGGAGAGTAGAACCTTTAATTTTCAGACCAAACGCCTTCTTTCTAGCACCAAGAGGATTATTAACAGGAATTCTGAAAAGAATCTTTCCACATGGGCACACATTTACATATCATCGGGCCTCAATTAAAATACACCCTGGATAGCTAACTGCGTTTTTTAAGTTAAAGTTGTGAAATGTTTTTCATCTTCTTTGGAACAAGAGCCGCCTGCAAAATGGGTCTTTCATTTTCTAATCAAAGTTTCTCTGTTTTATGAAGTAAACAGGCAGTCAGACACCCACACATGTACACATGCATTCAGTAAAGCAATTTGATTCCATTAAATAAATGCCAAAATATTCCTATTCCCTCCAACCATTCAAAAGTTTTAAAAATACATCTTCTCAATGTCTGTGGACTATAAAGTCTCAAGAAACTGGCTTTGAACCTGGAGCCTTAACATTTAAAATTCTTAACAGTTGGAGTATCTCTGTCATTTGTAATGCATGTTTTATGCTTAAAGTGAGGTTATACTGGATGTTCTTACTGTCTCAGTGCCTGAAGAAGCAGGCTAAGTGGGACCTAATGAGTTCAGGCATTTGAGAGGAAACTAAAAGGAGTGTAGTAAGCAAGGTCCACTTGGAGGGACAGGAGAAACGGGCATTTTCATAAATTCTTCTCATCAAAAGATGTACTTTTATCTCTGCACTTCTTAACATGAACATTACTTTGATGCTGTCAGGAAGAAACTTCAAAATACTCTCAGAGAAGGATGCTCCTTATTTGCACACAGACTAGGTGAAAACAAGGATAAAGTAATTCAGGGGTTTTAATCTAATGATGCTGAATGGGATTCCATTTTCAAGGAGAGTAGTATGCAGGCAAATATTCAAGAACTGGCTCTGGGAGGGTGGCAAGGCTCTGGGAAGCTCTGTGGGGCAAAGGCTCTGATTTATAGTATGCACCAATTTCCATGGTGTAAGGTGTAAATATTCCCATGCTGCCCCATTTCAAGCTACGAATTTGAGGTTTCTGCAAAGTTGGGAAGAGATGTGCACCACCTGCTCTCCAGGGCTGGTACAAATGGGTTCGAGCAAAAGACTGTGGCATCATTGTGAAGACAGCACAGCAGAGGTGTCTGGGACCCAAAGAGCCTGGCAAAGGAATTGGTATGCTTCAACTATATTCCCAAGAATACTTTGAAAATAAAATCACCTTTAACAGTTTTAATTAGGTTTAAACTCAGCAAAATTTAAATGTCTGTGGAGAGATGACCAGCACTATTTATTCAATCAGATCCTCAGTAACGACTGAGGAATTCATTTAAAATCAATGGAAACTCTGACCATGGGAAAGATGTGCAAGCACATGTGGAATCTGGCTTACGAGAATTGGTCCCATGATACAACTGGGCTCCAGGGACAGTTTTAAGTGCCCTGGCAGCTAGCACTGGATGCTTCAAAATTTTCTCTCTTTTTGGAGCATCTGATTTTGATCTTTACAGGCCACAGACCATGTTATGCATCAATGTTCATAAGAGTATTCTTACTGAATGTACCACAAAGTTAGGGAAAAAAAAAACCCCGAGGTCATCAGTATGTCCCTGGTCCATAAATAAGCAAGCCCAGAACAAAGCTTTCTAGATTACAGATGAAACTCTTTGGAAAATCTTCCATTTAAGGAATCTTAAAAATTTGCTCCAATTAAGCAAAGAGATTTATTCAAGTATTTTAACCCTGTAGACAGTTTTGCCTTCTTAAGAAATGCAAATTTTTAATTTAGCTGTCTTGTATAATTTCTATTTCATAACTTATTCCTAACTAAGCTATGTAACATAATAGTCTATGGCATATTACCATGTTTCTGGGATCTCAGATGACTATTCAACAAAAAATAATTTACCACACTAGTTTCGGCTTTTTTTTTCTTTAAAAAATGGGTGAGGGGGTAAATATGGCTGGACATTTAGTACAAGTTCTGTATAAATAATCAGTTTAGTGCTCTTTGTGGAAATGTCAATATACAGAGAAAATGCTATTTGGAAAACAAAAGGGAAATCTTTCTCAATGATCCTGGGGAATGAGTACATAAGCTTATTAAAGGGAAATGAAGAAAAACATACATAGATAGGAAATTTGAAAAAAAAAGAGGACATGATTGCATGCATCATTTATGAGCAAAGGAGTGCTGGGACCAGAAAGACCTTAGAAATAATATATTCAAACAACTTTAAAGTTAAGAAAACGCAGACTATTTAGAGATCATATGCCTGGTCTCAAGTATCACAATCAGTTCATAAGAGAACTGGGCTTAGACTAATGTTTCCTTTTTCTTTAAAACCCGATAAAATCACAGACTATTACCCACAATGACAAACCTGTGAAATACCGATTCAGGCTACATGGAAGAAACCATCTGAGGAGCTTCTGTTCACAAGGTGCTGAGGAGGGGCCCTGTGGGTCTCTCTGGATCTAATTACCTGGGACCATATTTCTGCTCTCTATTCTCTGGCTCCTCATAGAGAAGTCCTTAGATCAGCAACACGAGAATCACTTAGGAGCTTTTTAGAAATGCAGATTCTTAGGTCCACCCCCAACTCCTGAATTAGAATCCGTATTTATCAAGATCCTCAGGTGGTCTTAAGGACATTAAAGTTGGAGAAGCCCTGATGCAAAGGATATATTCATTCAAAATGGAGGAGGGTTTGCTAAATGGCCAATCTTTCCTTTTGCTCCTTCATTTTTCAAATTCTGAAGTCAGGAAGACTGGAAACTATTGGTACACTTAGCTAAAATATATTAAAATGTATCTTATTATGTTACATCATTATAGGTTTTTCATATACATGAAGAAAGGAAAACTCGTAAATAAACACCACATAAATCAACAAATGTAAATCAACTAGACAATCTTGTGATTACTGCAGGTACCAAATTTTGTTTTCTGTTTGTTTTTTGTTTTTTATACCTACTTCATTCAGGCTGTTATTGAACTGCCTTTAAACACCAAATGGAGAAATCCTTTAGGGAGCAACTATAGTATGGCAAATACTCCCCTGAAATCCAGCTAGGCTTTGGCCTCCTAAAGCTCTCAAGGTCAATACATATAACTCAAGCAGGCACGCTAATGCTCTGTCTGCTTCTTCCTGGGAAAAATGCAGAAAAAAATAACACTCTCTTTGAGGATCCGTAAATTCCCAAAGCAGCTGGAAGAGTTATAAAAAGAAAGGCATTTGACCATTTCCATGGGACCCTCTCCACTTCTCCCATTTTCATTATTAATAGTAACCCAGATAAAACTTTATAACAATAAAAACAAACTCGAGTCAACTGGTTCCTAACATTTGCTTGGGGTACAGGATGCTTCTGACTTGCTTGAGCTGTGATCCTGTTATTTTTCCACTCCCTTACTCCATGGAATTTAGCCATTAATACCAGCAGTGATTGCATTCCTCATTACCCCACATTTCTGATGTATGCCTTAAAGATGCCTTTGCATTTCAAATACCAGAGGGAAAGAAATGTTGGTGCAAATTCAGTGGATATTTACTGTATTTTCATATTTCCTGTAAAACAACACATGTTTAAATCCTAAAACTCAAAACTGCAATCAGATGTGCTGATGACTGTACAACTAGGTGATGATACTGTGAGACATTTATTGTAAACTTTAGGTGTATTACATGGTGTGTGAATATATCTCAACAAAATTTGCAGTTTAATTAAAAAAAATCCTGCAATCTGAAATATAAAAATCTTGCCTTTAAATACTCTTGGGAGAAACACAGAGTCAATCATCAAACATACAAATATGGAAAAAGGAGAGTTTGTTGACTTTTCAAAAATTTTATCGGAAAGATAATTGCATAATAATATATGTACAGCTTAACTACAGAAATACAAATAACATCAGTGTGGCCACCACCTAGGGAAGAAATATAACTTTGCCAGCAATCTAGAAAAAACTTTTTGGTACCCTTCTTCAAATACAACTCCATCCTTCTCCATCAGAAATAACTGCTGTCCTATTATAAATATTTCCATTCTTTTTCCATAGAGTATTACCACCCAAGAATGTACCTCTCAACAATATAGTCTGGGCTTTCTCTTTGCTTTCTTTTTAACTTTATATCAAATACATAAACATTGTATGTATGCCTTTGTCTTGCTTTGTTTAGTGCATAGTTTTCTGAGATTTATCCAAGTTGTTGCATACAGATAAGGTTCATTTATTTTCATGGCCAGATAGTAATTAATTGTACGACTATAGCACAATTTACTTACCCCTATAACTTTTGATGGATATCTGGATTATTTCCATAACTGGTTCAAATCTTTGCCAATTTTTTTTCTATAGATTTATTTGTCTTTTTATTGGTGTTGATTTGTTCTTTATATATTCTGGATCCTAGTACTTTTTAATTGTATGTGTTGCAAATGCCTTCCCTCCGTTTGTGACTTTTTACTTATTTTATGGTGTTTATCCCCCTGACTCTATTAGACTTTCATATTTATAAGCATTATGACAAGGTGAGGAGAAGAGTATGAAATCATATACTTTTAAAAAGACTATTTCTCAGAAATGTATCTTTCATTATCTCCAACTTTACATTCTAGAAGTCACCTGTCAGTGCTTATGTAACTGATTTCAACTATGTTAACCTGAAATTTCTTATGTGTTACTTGGCAAATGCTTTTAAGACTCCCTTTGGTATCTGAAACTTTCTCTTCCACAGAACACCATCAAGATACTGACCAATATTTAGTAAATACTCAAAAAATTAAGTTGATTAAATGCCACATGAGAGTCTAGACATCTCATTGTCCTAGCATTTCATAATAAAAGGCAACTTTTAAAGAAATATTATAACCTGCATATAGAAATCTGCTCATTTGCCTGGAAATGGCCCAGCTAATGAGTGAGCCGGCTTTTGTTTTTTTTGCCTTTCAAATTAAACAAGCCACAGATACCTTGCATTTCAAGATTTCCTATTCCCCATTTCCAAATATTGGGATTTGTGCCAAAAGGCCTCCCCTTCTATCTGCTCCTCCAGATCATAGCCAACCCAGTTCCATCTTGCCTTCTACCCTGGAGACTGAGCTCTATGAGCAACATCAATGGGCTACCTGTTTTCTGGCTTTCAGTTCGGTTCTGACAACAGGGCCCCTGGCAGAAGACTGGAGGATTCAGGGAGGCAGGGGAGGTGAGGATATCTGTCCCTTTGGCTCTCTTCCTATGAGGTAGCTTCTGGCCTGCTATGTCCCTTGACCAAGATGGCCTTCTCAGTTCAATTCTCTTCTTCTGTTTTCTGGTAACTGCTTCCTGTCTTCTGTCCTTCAGGCCCAGGATAATAGCTCTACCATTACTAAACCAGGTTACTGCACTACTCCCTGTGGTTCTATTTTGCAAATAGTCCCTTTGTAAATAAACCCTCCTGGAATTATCCTAATTTGCCAGTGCCATCTGTTTCCTGTTGGGACTCTTATTGATACAGCCTTAATAGCCACCTTGTGTGCAAAAAGAGAAGGAAAACAAAGCATTAAGGTAGATTTCTGTAAGTGCTGTTTTCCTAGGTTCATATATATATAGCACAGAGAAGCACAAATAGTCTTTTCTGTGGAGCTAACTTAATAATCAGGGAGTAAAAACATTATGTTGGGCCCTGGGAAAGTAATAAATAATGAAGAGCAAAATTATTCATCCCTTTGGAAGGATGAGTTCTTTACACAAGGACTAAATTTAAGACCCCAATCATTATCTGTCAGCTGGGCAGCATTCAGTCATTTGCTGGAAAGCACTTCCTTCACGCAATTTTTTGCACCCTCTTCTTTAATTTATCTGTTCTCATTACCACATTTTGAAAGTGAAAAAGGACATTACTTAGGGCAGGGAAGTGAATTATGTTTCAAGTGAACCAATGAATCCTGGTTATGAATTTCATTCAGATTATTTGTTTTTACCTTTTTTTAAAAAAATCTCCTTCCTTTAAAAAGCAGTTCACTAGGTACTTATCTATCTGTGGATCCCCTTTGCATATATACATAAAATATATATATTATATATATTATTTTCTCATGGTTAGATATAATAGTTAAAATTAAAAGTATCTCTTGTTATTTGTAGCACATGCAAAATGAAAAAGCAATTATTAAAACCAGAAAAAAAGAACAACTTATAATTAGCTATATGAATAAATATCTTGGGATGCTACAAAGAAGACTGTTAGCTACAAGACTCTCTTCTTAAGGAAAAGCCTTATTATTTATACCCTGCAGAAATGAAAGTCTTCTAAACAAGGGTATATTTAATGCCATAAAAAGCACATCAAATTGAGAGAGATTACTAATTGAAATTACTAATTGAAAATACATAAGGCAACTCCAGTGAGGGGAAGAGCAGTGGGGACCTCTCCCCACTTGTTCAGCTACAGGAAAGGTGACCTGATCTCCATATGAAAAAGACAGGAAGGTACAGGCTGAGGTTCTCTTGTCCCCAACTTACTAGACAATATGGCAGATAAGAGGCAACAGCAGAGATGAGAACCAGAAACTAACTGCCCTCTGTGTAATGATCTTCCCCTTCCTTAAAAACCTGATCTCCTGCAGATTCCTTCTCTCCAGCTTTGCCAGGGGAGCAGCATCTGGCTTTATTCCTCTCCGTTAGAAATCATAATATAACATGACAAAACAGATACAACAGAAAGTAATCCTAAGGCCCCTAATGCAGGCATAAAACCATGGGGGAGAGTTTTCTAACAGGTCTTCAAATACCACTTGGGGAAAAAAAGAGAACTTCAGCTCTTTTGTTTTATGTTCTCTGGACTTGAAAACTGACCTATGCAGCCAAAACTTCATAGCTACAACATCATACTCTGGGATTTAAAGTGCAGTCTATAATGCATTTACTATTTTTCTACTAGTGATTCTAGTGATAAAGATTCAGTTATACTTTTTAAACAGAAAAAATAATACTCAGATTCTACTGTACCTACTAATGGATATGTATCAATATACTTACTTGATTGGAAAAACCACTTTTCTTTCTCTCTTGACCTCACTCACACATTTTATAGAAAGCAAAATTGAGTCATTTTATATTGATACTATTTGGTGTTTATTTCAGCAGTTCACTATTATTACGTTTCTAAGCAAATATGATAAGGATATATACTTATTTTATTTTTTTATTAGAGAAGTTGTGAGTTTACAGAAAAATCATGCATAAAATACGGAGTTCCTATATACCACCCTATTATTAACACTTTGCATTAGTATGGTACATTTGTTGCAACTGATGAAAGAACATTTTTATAATTGTGCTATTAACTATAGTCCAAGGTTTACTTTAGGGTTCAGTATTTGCATTTTATAGTCCTATGGATTTTATTAATTTTTATTCTAGTAACATATATACAAGCTAGAATTTCCAGTTTTAACCACTTCCAAATATATATTTCAATGCTGTTAATTACATTCACAATATTGTGCTACCATCAGCACCATCCATTACCATTTCTTTTACATCATCCCAAACTCTGTACAATGTAAATATTAACTCCCCATTCCCATACTCTCCCACCCAGGCCCCTATATTCTAGTTTCTGACACTATGAGTTTGCTTATTCTAATTATTTCTTATCAGTGAGATCATACACTATTTGTTCCTTCCTGTCTGGCTTACTTCACTCAACATGATGTCTTCAAAGTTCATCCAGGTTGTCACATGTATCAGAACTACATTCCTTTTTACAGCTGAATAATATTCCATTGTATGCATATACCACATTTTGTTTATACATTCATTGGTTGATGGACACTTGGGTTGCTTCCATCTTTTGACAATTGTGAATAATGCTGCTATGAACATTGGTGTGTAAATATACATTTGAGTCCTTGCTTTCAATTCTTTTGGGTATATACTTATAAGTGGAATTGCTGGGTCATATGGTAATTCCACACTCAACTTTCTGAGTAACTGCCAAACTTTATTACACAGCAACTCTACCATTTTACATTCCCAACAACAATGAATGGGTGTTTCTATTTCTCTGCATCCTCTCCAACAACTGTAATTTTCTTTTCTTTTTTTTCTTATAGTAGCCATTATACTGGGTGTGAAATGGTATCCCATTGTGGTTTTGACTTGCAATTCCCTAATGACTAATGATGTTGATCATCGTTTCATGTGCTTTATGATCATTTGTATGTCTTCTTTGGAGAAATGTCTTTTGCCCATTTTTAATTGGGTTGTTTGTCTTTTTGCAGTCAAGTTGTAGGATTTCTTTATATATTCTGGATATTAAACCCTGATCAGATATGTGGTTCCCAAATATTTTCTCCCATTTTGTAGGTTGTCATTTTACTTTCATGGCAAAAAAGTCCTTTGGTGTGCAAAAGCTTTTATATTTGATGAGGTCCCATTTATCTATTTTTTTCTTTTGTTGCTTGTGTTTTGTGTGTAAAGTCTTAAGAAACCATTGCCTAACACAAGATTCTGGATGCTTCCCTATATTTCTTCTAGGAGTTTCATAATTCTGCTTCTGATATTCAGGCCTTTGATCCCTTTTGAGTTGATTTTTGTATATGGTGTGAGTTAGGGGTCCACCTTCACTCTTGAACATGGACATTCTGTTTTCCCAGTACCATTTATTGAAGAGACTATTTTTTTCCCAATCAAGTGCACCTTTCAAATTCAATTGGCCAAAGATGTGTGTATCTATTTCTGAACTCTCAATTTGATTCAATTTGTCTATTTGTCTATCTTTATGTCATGCTGTTTTGATTACTGTGGTTTATAATAGGTTTGTTTTTAAACTTTATTTATCAAAAAATTAAAACAAATTCAAACAAAACAAAACAAAGGAATAAGAAAAATATCCTAAAATAACTAAATTGCATCCAATAGGTTTTAAGAATGGAAAGGGTAAGCTTTCCAACTTTGTTGTTCTTTCTCATAATGGCTTTGACTATGGGGCCCCTTACCTTTCCATATAAATTTGATGACTGGCTTTTCCATTTCTGCAAAGAAGGCTGTTGGAATTTTTGATTGGGATTATGTTGAACCTGTACAAGTCCTTCGCAACTTTGATTATAATTCTTCCTAGATATTTGATTATTTTAGTTGCTATTGTAAACGGATTTTTTTTCTTGATTTCTTCTTTGGATTGTTCATTACTAGGTATAGAAACACTACTAATTTTTGTTGTTGATCTTATACTCCACTACTTTGTTGAATTCATTTATTAGCTCTAGTAGCTTTGATGTAGGCATGTATTTTATTCTCCCCTCATGTAGAAATTCTATCACTTAAGTTATACTTTTAAAACCTATCAAAGTAGAACTTCCAGGAAGATGGCAGAGTAGGTGAGGTGGAATGAAAGTAACTAGAGAGGGGCTGGAGGATGCCCAAGACCGTGGTTTTGGGGGTATGACTGGCCACAGACAGTGCCCCACAGTATGCAGAGGGGATGCCAACAAAAATGCATGAAAGAACAGCAGTTCCAGGGATGGGATGAGTTTGTTCCTGCTGGACTGCCTCCTGGCCACCAGGCAAGGGAGTGAGCAGTGGCTCTCCACTCCCATGCACCTACCTTGACAGTTGGCTTGGGGGTGGTCCTCCACACTCAGATGGCAGGAAGCTCCTGTGTTGGAACCCAGTAGCCAGCATTTAGTCACCCACCACAGAAGTGGGGGAGGGGTGCACTGGCAAACAGCAGGGAAGGGAGAGGCACCATACCAACAATCAGGAGCAGCTCCCACACTCCAGAGACTCACAGGTGCAAGATAGGCAGGGAACAGGCAGGCGGGGCCCATGTTCCACCTGCTGGGTACCCTTGAGCACACTCCCTGCCTACCTGCTCAGGGCCCACATTGCAGCTCCAGAGCATGCAGTCCACAGTGCACACAGAGAACTGGTGTACTGATTGGTTCCCCACCCAGTTTTGACTCCACCCAGTGCCCAAGAGAAGTTTGAGGAAGACCAACTTGACTGTGCCACCTACTGGTAGGTTAGGAAAACTGCACTCCAACAAACTGTACCTTGAAAGCACCACCTGCTGGTAGGATTGGAAAACTACACTCCAATAAGCTGTTGCATTACCAAATTATATATAAAAGCTCAAATAATCCTTCATTTCCCAAAATTACCTTATCAAGACAAGCAAATACCTTGAAGCCAACAGAAAATTACAAAGCACTTGAGGAATCCAGACGATACAGACAAGCCAAACTAACAAATTAAAAAGCTGGAAGAGACATAAAATTTGGAGTAATTAATTAAAGAAGTACAAAAAAATCTTCAAAACAACTTCAAGAAGATGGTTAAAGATATAAAGGAAATCAAGAAGACTCTACAAAAGCATAAAGAAGAATTTGAAAGAGTAAATTAAAAAAAAAACAGGAGAGCTTATGGAAATAAAATACACTGTGGATCAACTTTAAAATATACTAAAGACACAAAATAGCAGATTTGAAGAAGCAGAAGAAGTGATAAGTGAACTTGAAGACACAGTAATTGAATGCGAGCACACAAAAGAACAAATGGGAAAAAAACTTGAAAAACTTTAATGGCTCTCAAAGAAATGATGGACAACATGAAGCAAACAAATATAAGAATCATTGGTGTCTCAGAAGGAGAAGAGAAGGCTAGGAAGAGTGTTTCAAGACATAGTTGGGGAAAATTTCCCAACCCGTCTAAATGACATAAGTATGCAAATAAAAGATGCCCAATGAACCCCAAATAGAATAAATCCAAATAAACTTACTCCAAGATGTATACTGATTAGATTGTCAAATGCTGAAGAGGAGAAACTTCTGAAACAGCAAGAGAGAAAAGATTCACCTATGAAAGGGAAACAACATAAGACTAAGTGTTGACTACTCAGCAGGCACCATGGAGGTGAGCAGACAGTGATATGACACATTTAAGATTCTGAAAGAGGAAAACTGTCAGCCAAGAATTCTTTATCCAGCAAAGCTCTCCTTCAAAATTGAGGGAGAGCTAAAAATTTTCAAAGACGTACAAATGTTGAGAGAATTTGTTAACAAAAGACCTGCTCTGCAAGAAATACTAAAGGGAGCTCTACCAGCTGAGAAAAAAAGAAAGGAGAGAGAGGTCTGGAGAAGAGCACAGAACTGAGAAGTATTAGTAAGGGTAACTTTAAGAAAAAAAAGACAGAGAGGGAAAAATAGATTTAACAACCAAAACAAAAGGATAAGATGGCTGATTCAAGAATGCCATTCACAGTAATAACTTTGAATGTGAATGGATTAAACTCTCCATTTAAAAGCTACAGAGTGGTGGAATGGATTAAGAAGCATAATCCACTGATATGCTGTTTGCCAGAGACTCATCTTAGACCCTGTGACACAAATAGACTGAAAGTAAAAGGATGGAAAAAATATTCTGCACAAACTGCAAACAAAAGAAAGCTGGGGCAGATATACTAATATTGGACAAAATAGAGTTTAAATGCAAAGATGTCATAAGAGACAAAGAAGGACTATATATAAATAAAAGGAACAATTCAACAAGAAGAAATAATCATAAGTGTTTATGTACCCAATCAAGGAGCTCCAAAATATATGAAACAAACATTGACTAAACTGAAGGGACCAACAGACACATCTACAATTATATTGGAAGACTTCAATACACCACTCTCTTCTATAGACAGAACAACTAGACAGAGGACTAAAAAGGAAATTGAGAACCTAAACAATATGATAAATGAATTAGACTTAACAGACATATATAGATCATTACATCCCAAAGTACCAGGATATACATTCTTCTCTAGTGCCCATGGAACATTCTCCAGGACAGATCATATGCTAGGGCACAAAACAAGTCTTAATAAATTTAAAAAGATTGAAATTATTCAAAGCACACTCTCTGGCCATAATGGAATACAACTAGAAATTAATAACCACCCAAAGAACAAGCTCTTTCACAAATATATGGAGGTTAAACAACACATTACTAAAGAACCATTTGGTCAAAGAAGAAATTGCAAGAGAAATTGATAAATATCGAGAGACAAATGGAAATGAGAACACGTATCAAAACCTGTGGGATGCAGTAAAGGTGGAAATTTATTGCTCTGAAAATAAATGTATTGGAAATTTATTGCTCTGAATGTATATATCAAAAAGAAAAAAAAGAGCAAAACCAAAGACCTAACTGAACAACTGAAGAGGCTAAAGAATCATCAGCAAACTAACCCTAAAGCTAGCAGAAGAAATGAAATAACAAAGATTAAAGCAGAAATAAATGAGCTCAAGAAACAAAAAACAAACAAACAAGAAAACAATAGAATAAATAAAACCAAAAGTTGGTTCTTTGAGAAGATAAACAAGATTGACAGACCCTTAGCTAGGCTGACAAAGTCAAAAAGAGAGAAGACCCAAATAAACAGAATCAGAAACGAGAAGGGGATATTACTATGGATCCCAAAGAAATAAAAAAAAAAAAGAAATCATAAGAGGATACTATGAACAACTGTATGCCAACAAGTTAGGCAATTTAGAGGAAATGGACAATTTCCTGGAAACACATGAACTACCTAGACTGACTCATGAAGAAATAGAAGACCTCAACAAACCAATCACAAGGAAAGAGGTCCAATCAGTCATCAAAAATCTACCTACAAATAAGCCCAGGGCCAGATGGCTTCACTGGGAAATTTTACCAAACTTTCCAAAAAGAATTGATACAATTCCTGCACAAACTCTTCCAAAAAACTGAAGAAAAAGGAACACTACCTAACTCATTTTATGATACCACTAATATCACTCTGATACCAAAACCAGATAAAGATACTACAAAAAAGGAATACTACAGGCCAATGTCCCTAATAAATATAGATGCAAAAATCATAAACAAAATACTTGCAAATCAAAACCAAAGGCACATTAAAAGAATTTTACACAACAACAAAGTGGGTTTCATTTCAGGCATGCATGGGTGCTTCAACATAAGAAAATCAATAACAGTAAACCAACACATTAACAAATTGAAAGGGAAAAATCAAATTATCATCTTGACAGATGCCAAAAAAGCATTTGACAAAATTCAACATTCTTTTTGATAAAAACACTTCACAAGTTAAGAATTGAGGGATTCTTCCTCAATATGATAAAGCACATATATGAGAAATCCACAGCCAGCATAGTACTCAATGGTGAGAGGCTGAAAGTCTTCCCCCTGAGATTGGAATGAGACAAAGATGCCCACTGTCACCACTATTATTCAACGTTGTGCTGGAAGTTCTAGCTAGAGCAATTCACCAAGATAAAGATATAAAAGGTATCCAAATTGGAAAGGAAGAAGTAAAACTATCATTATTTGAAGATTATGTGATCTTATATTTGGAAAATCCTGAGAAATCAATGACAAAGCTACCTGAGCTAATAAAAAATTCAGCAGAGTGGCAGGATATAAGATTAATGCACATAAGTCACTAATGTTTCTATACCCTAGCAATGACCTAACTCAAGAGGCAATCCAAAAAAAGAATTCCATTCACAATAGCAACTAAAAAAATCAAGTACCTAGGAATAAACTAAACCAGGGATAATAAAAGACCTCTACAAAGAAAATTACAAAATTTTACTAAAAGAAATAAAAAAGGACCTAAATATATGGAAAAATATTTCTTGCTCATGGATAGGAAGACCAAACATTGTTAAGATGTCAATTCTACCCAAAATGATCTACAGATTCAATGCAATTCCAATAAAAATTCCAACAACCTACCTTGCAAACTTGGAAAAGTTAGTCATCAAATATATTTGGAAGGGAAAGGGGCTGCAAATTTCCAGAAACATCCTAAAAAAAGAATGAAGTGGGAGGACTTCAACTTCCAGACTTTGAGCCTACTATAGAGCCAAAACAGCATGGTATTGGCACAAAGATAACATACTGATCAAAGGAACTGAATTGAGAGTTCAGAAACAGACCTCCAGGTCTATGGTCAACTGATTTTTGATAAGGCCCCCAAATCCACTGAACTGGGATAGAATAGTCTCTTCAACAGATGGGGCTGGGAGAACTGGAGAGCAATAACCAAAAGAATGAAAGAAGACTCCTACCTCATACCCTATACAAAAATTAACTCAAAGTGGATCAAAGGCCTCACATAAGATACAGCACAATAAAACTCCTAGAAGATAATATAGGGAAACATCTTCAAGACCTAGTAATAGGAGTTAGCTTCTTAGACCTGACACCCATAGCACAAGCAACAAAAGAAAAAATAAATGAGAACTCCTCAAAATCAAAAGCTTCTGTGCCTCAAAAAACTTTGTCAAAAAGGTGAAGAGGCAGCCAACTCAATGGGAGAAAATATTTGGAAACCATATATCTGGTGAGACTGATATCCTGCATATATAAAGAACTCCTACAACTCAACAACAATAGTACAAACAGCCCAATTGTGAAATGGGCAAAAGATATGAAAAGGACTTTTTCCAAAGAGGAAATACAAATGGCTAAAAATACATGAAAAAAATGTTCATCTCCACTACCTATTAGGGAAATGCAAATCAAAACCACAATGAGATACCATCTCACACCAATAAGAATAGCTGTCATTAAACAAACTGGAAACAATAAATGCTGGAGAGGAAGTGGAGAAATTGGATGTCTCATTCATTGCTGGTGGGAATGGATAATGGTACAGCCACTATGGAAGATAGTTTGGCAGTTTTTCAGAAGACTAGGTATTGAATTACCCTATGATCCGGCAATTCCACTTCTCAGTATAGACCGAGAAGATTTTAAAGCAGTGACACAAACAGACATCTGTGCACAAATGTTCATAGCAGCATTGTTCACAATTGCAAGTGTCCTTCAACAGACGAGCAGATAAACCACATGTGGTATATACATATGATGGAATACTATCCAGCAGTAAGAAGGAACAAGGTCCTGAAACATATGGCAACATGGATGAACCTTGAAGATATAATGCTGAGTGAAACTAATCAGACACAGAAGGAGAGACATTGCAAGTTACGACTTCTATGAACTCTCTGAACAATGTAAAGTCAATGTCTTATAATGTAGAATATTAGGGACCTGGTGATAGACAGAAGCTAGTGAGGGGAAATGGTAAACTAATATGTTCAGATATGTTAATGGTGGTGAATTCAAAGGTATGGGAATGGATAGGGGTGGTGATTGTTTGTTAATGGGATTATAAGTATCAGAGTTGTATTGAAAGCTAATGGGAATGAAAGGGGTTGTTTAGAGGCATGTTTCCCACAGATCAGCACCATAAATATAGATAGGTGCTTGGACAATATGCTTCTAAGGTATGACACTAGCAGAGTTGTAAATGGAAGGGTATATGGGAAAAATCTACCTATGGCACACTAGGGAATATAATTAATAGGAATACCTTACTGGTACCACACAAATACTAGGGACAAATAATTAAGGGCTGATAAGATCTACGAGGCACTTTGGATTATGAGAATTGTTTAAAATGGAGTGTGATGAGGATTGTACAATTAAGTGATGATAATGTGAGATATGGATGGATTAGCGTGGACATAATATATGATATGTGAACTTATGAAACACCTACTTTATAAATCAAGCCCTTGATCTTAAGGCTTGCTTGGGTGAAACTTATGATTGTAAGGGGAATGCTAAGCCACCCTATCATTATGTCTAGAATTCACCTCCAGAGAACTTCTTTTGTTGCTCAAGTGTGGACTGTCTCTCTCTAAGCCTAGCTCTGCAAATAAATTCATCACTCTCCCCCCGAAGTGGGAAAGGACCCCCCAGATGAAATGAGTCTTCCTGGTGAAGTGGGACACACATTCTGGGAATGAGCCTGACCCTGGCATCAAGGGTTTGAGAATGCCTTTTTGACCAAAAGGGAGAAAAGAAGGGCAACAAAATAAAGTTTCAGTAGCTACGAAAATTCAAATAGAGTCAAGAGGCTATCCTGGAGGTTTCTCCAAGATATGCCAAATGGCCACAGTATGCTAAGCCCAAGTCAACAGTAGTCCTGAAAACCCTAAAGAACAGGTGGATCCCTATCTTAAAACAAGCAGACAAACCCAAAACTCCATTCTGCAAATATCACTTTACATTCACTGATAATGTGATGTGGATTTGGCTTTTGGATCAATGTCTAAAATTATGTTGACTTTTCCTTAGTATTAACAGTGGCCTTCTATCCCAAGAGAACTTCGGGCCCTCAGCAGAGAATAAATTTCTTACTCCTGTCCAAAAAAACAAACAAACAAAAATAACAAAACTATCAAAGTACAGGCAGATAGTTTTATTTTATTTCATTTGCATTTTATGGAGATGGGGTAACATAGTGGCTAATGCATGGTCACTTGAGTAACACACCAAGGTGTGGCTCTCAGTAGCTATGTGACTGTGTTTAATTTTCATAATGTGGCAGACAGGCCTTAGGGTAGCCCCCATAATCCCTGCCTTCTGACATTCCTGTATTATATCATCCCCCTCAACTTGAGTATGGGAAGATCTCTGACTTGCTTTTAACCCATACAATATGGTGAAGGTGATAGGATGTCGCTCTTGAATTTATTGTATGACAAAGGTGATGGGATGTCAGTCACTCTGTGATTAAACTATATTATATAAAGTTCTGTCTTAGCCCTGGAGCCAGAGTCTCCTTATGGGCTTGATGGAATAAGCAGCCACATTGGAGAACCCCCATGGCAAGGAACTGCAAGCAGCTTTTAGGACATGAATGACTCCAATCTACAACTAGCAAAAATCTGGGGTCTTTGGTCATACAGCCAAAAGGAAATGAATTCTGCCAAAAAACCTGAATGAATAAGGAAATAGATCGTTTCCTTGTTGAGCCTTCAGATTAGACTGCAGCCAGGCCAACACCTTGGTTGCAGCCTTCCGATACCCTTATCAGAAGACTCCCGAGTCAGAAAAACTATTAGATAATTAACATGCATTGTGTTAGGCTGCTAAATTTGTGGTTATTTGTTGCCTAGCAATAGAAAAACAAACACAATTTCTCTATTCCTCAGATTATTTACATATAACATAGAAATGATAGAACCTCTAGGGTAGTTAGTTAGTATTGAATGAGATACTATTTTTCAGTGCACATAAGCCCAAGACCTGGTTCATGGAAAGCTCTCAAAAATTGGTAGTAACATCATTACTTTCATTGTACTAGAAAGTTTAACATCAGAAGAGTGAATATTAAGACAGTTGCCTTAGGAAGAGATGAGTTCCCTTAATGTTAATGGTGAAGATCCACTCAAAGTGAATACAGATTAACCAAGAACATGATAAATTTAATCTTAATACATCTGAGTTTTTGGAACAGTCCTAAATGTAATTGTGAAATGGAAGAAATTGGTGTTGGGAATCCTCCCCTTATCCTTGCAAGTCCTTCCCATTTCTCCCCAGGCTTCAGGTACTCCTCTTCTCTTGGTAGCTGTGTATATAGGGAATCAGGGATCTCTTTAAGGTAGGGAATCTTATGATGGCTTGAGCCACACCAAAAACACAGTTGCCTTCTCTGCCAGAATATAGGATGGCTGCACATTTGCACAATGAGTTAAATTCAAATTACAGGGAAATGTTTATAAGAAGACAAACATTTTCTCAACATACATGAATTTCAAAATAGACTTCATACATTTTGTAAGAGAAATTTTGCCAAAAGCACTCATGTTCCTCAATACCAGTCTGAATTATCTTACTTACTGCCTTGATCTCTTTGACTGAGTTTTATTTATTACTATCATTTGGATTTCAGATCATTTTAATTACCAATAAAAAGCAGGTACCAACACTGAATGGATTATTACTTATGTGGATGTTTTTAAAGTTGGAATATTTAGTGTCTTCATTCCAAAGGTTCTATAACCCATTTTTATAAGTGAATGCTATCATAAAGAAATTTGGATAGAAGTTCTACTTTTGTGGAGAAATACAAAGCAAAGAATGACTAATACTTTAAGTGTGTTAAGTTCAAATCAACAACATTAACTTACTAGTGTAAAATTTCATTGTCCTGAGTTACTCCTCCAGGAAAGTAGGTAGAAAGCCAGGAACTGCGTGGACTGGACACCACAGAGCAATCTGACTTTGGGCATACTTCATACAACACTCATGAAAACGTGGAACTGCTGAGATCAGCGAAATCTGTAAGTTTTTGCAGCCAGGGGACCCACGCCCCTCCCTGCCAGGCTCAGTCCCGGGGGAGGAGGGGCTGTCAGCTCCGGGAAGGAAAAGGGAGAACTGCAGTGGCAGCCCTTATCGGAAACTCATTCTACTGATTCAAACTCCAACCATAGATAGACTGAGACCAGACACCAGAGAATCTGAGAGCAGCCAGCCCAGCAGAGAGGAGACAGGCATAGAAAAAAAACAACACGAAAAACTCCAAAATAAACCCGGAGGATTTTTGGAGTTCTGGTGAACATAGAAAGGGGAAGGGCCCTGAGGCGCATATGCAAATCCTGAAGAAAAGCTGATCTCTCTGCCCTGTGGACCTTTCCTTAATGGCCCTGGTTGCTTTGTCTCTTAGCATTTCAATAACCCATTAGATCTCTGAGGAGGGCCCTTTTTTTTTTGTTTTGTTTTTTTGTTTGTTGGTTTGTTTGTTTTTTAATCCTTTTTTCTTTTTCTAAAACAATTACTCTAAGAAGCTCAATACAGAAAGCTTCAAAGACTTGCTATTTGGGCAGGTCAAGTCAAGAGCAGAACTAGGAGAGCTCTGAGACAAAACGCAATAATCCAGTGGCTGAGAAAATTCACTAAACAACACAACTTCCCAAGAAAAGGGGGGTGTCCGCTCACAGCCATCATCCTGGTGGACAGGAAACACTCCTGCCCATCGCCAGCCCCATAGCCCAGAACTGCCCCAGACAACCCAGTGTGACGGAAGTGCTTCAAATAACAGGCACACACCACAAAACTGGGCGTGGACATTAGCCTTCTCTGCAACCTCAGCTGATTGTCCCAGAGTTGGGAAGGTAGAGCAGTGTGAATTAACAAAGCCCCATTCAGCCATCATTTCAGCAGACTGGGAGCCTCCCTACACAGCCCAGCAGCCCAGAACTGCCCTGGGGGGACGGCACTCACCTATGACATAGCACAGTTATCCCTCAACAGAGGATCCAGGGTGCACGGCCTGGAAGAGGGGCCCACTTGCAAGTCTCAGGAACCACACGCCAATACCAAGGACTTGTGGGTCAGTGGCAGAGACAAACTGTGGCAGGACTGAACTGAAGGATTAGACTATTGCAGCAGCTTTAAAATTCTAGGATCACCAGGGAGATTTGATTGTTAGAGCCACCCCCCCCTCCCTGACTGCCCAGAAACACGCCCCATATACAGGGCAGGCAACACCAACTACACACGCAAGCTTGGTACACCAGTTGGACCCCACAAGACTCACTCCCCCACTCACCAAAAACGCTAAGCAGGGGAGAACTGGCTTGTGGAGAACAGGTGGCTCGTGGACGCCACGTGCTGGTTAGTTAGAGAAAGTGTACTCCACGAAGCTGTAGATCTGATAAATTAGAGATAAGGACTTCAATTGGTCTACAAATCCTAAAAGAACCCTATCAAGTTCAGCAAATGCCACGAGGCCAAAAACAACAGAAAATTATAAAGCATATGAAAAAAACCAGACGATATGGATAACCCAAGCACAAGCACCCAAATCAAAAGACCAGAAGAGACACAGCACCTAGAGCAACTACTCAAAGAACTAAAGATGAACAATGAGACCATAGTACGGGAGATAAAGGAAATCAAGAAGACCCTAGAAGAGCATAAAGAAGACATTGCAAGACTAAATAAAAAAATGGATGATCTTATGGAAATTAAAGAAACTGTTGACCAAATTAAAAAGATTCTGGACACTCATAGTACAAGACTAGAGGAAGTTGAACAACGAATCAGTGACCTCGAAGATGACAGAATGGAAAATGAAAGCATAAAAGAAAGAATGGGGAAAAAAATTGAAAAAATCGAAATGGACCTCAGGGATATGATAGATAATATGAAACGTCCAAATATAAGACTCATTGGTGTCCCAGAAGGGGAAGAAAAGGGTAAAGGTCTAGGAAGAGTATTCAAAGAAATTGTTGGGGAAAACTTCCCAAATCTTCTAAACAACATAAATACACAAATCATAAATGCTCAGCAAACTCCAAATAGAATAAATCCAAATAAACCCACTCCGAGACATATACTGATCACACTATCAAACACAGAAGAGAAGGAGCAAGTTCTGAAAGCAGCAAGAGAAAAGCAATTCACCACATACAAAGGAAATAGCATAAGACTAAGTAGTGACTACTCAGCAGCCACCATGGAGGCGAGACGGCAGTGGCACGATATATTTAAAATTCTGAGTGAGAAAAATTTCCAGCCAAGAATACTTTTTCCAGCAAAGCTCTCCTTCAAATTTGAGGGAGAGCTTAAATTTTTCACAGACAAACAAATGCTGAGAGAATTTGCTAACAAGAGACCTGCCCTACTGGAGATACTCAAGGGAACCCTACAGACAGAGAAACAAAGAAAGGACAGAGAGACTTGGAGAAAGGTTCAGTACTAAAGAGATTCGGTATGGGTGCAATAAAGGATATTAATAGACAGAGGGGAAAAATATGACAAACATAAACCAAAGGATAAGATGGCTGATTCAAGAAATGCCTTCACGGTTATAACGTTGAATGTAAATGGATTAAACTCCCCAATTAAAAGATATAGATTCGCAGAATGGATCAAAAAAAATGAACCATCAATGTGTTGCATACAAGAGACTCATCTTAGACACAGGGACACAAAGAAACTGAAAGTGAAAGGATGGAAAAAAATATTTCATGCAAGCTACAGCCAAAAGAAAGCAGGTGTAGCAATATTAATCTCAGATAAAATAGACTTCAAATGCAGGGATGTTTTGAGAGACAAAGAAGGCCACTACGTACTAATAAAAGGGGCAATTCAGCAAGAAGAAATAACAATCGTAAATGTCTATGCACCCAACCAAGGTGCCACAAAATACATGAGAGAAACACTGGCAAAACTAAAGGAAGCAATTGATGTTTCCACAATAATTGTGGGAGACTTCAACACATCACTCTCTCCTATAGATAGATCAACCAGACAGAAGACCAATAAGGAAATTGAAAACCTAAACAATCTGATAAATGAATTAGATTTAACAGACATATTCAGGACATTACATCCCAAATCACCAGGATACACATACTTTTCTAGTGCTCATGGAACTTTCTCCAGAATAGACCATATGCTGGGACATAAAACAAGCCTCAATAAATTTAAAAAGATTGAAATTATTCAAAGCACATTCTCTGACCACAATGGAATACAATTAGAAGTCAATAACCATCAGAGACTTAGAAAATTCACAAATACCTGGAGGTTAAACAACACACTCCTAAACAATCAGTGGGTTAAAGAAGAAATAGCAAGAGAAATTGCTAAATATATAGAGACGAATGAAAATGAGAATACAACATACCAAAACCTATGGGATGCAGCAAAAGCAGTGCTAAGGGGGAAATTTATAGCACTAAACGCATATATTAAAAAGGAAGAAAGAGCCAAAATCAAAGAACTAATGGATCAACTGAAGAAGCTAGTAAATGAACAGCAAACCAATCCTAAACCAAGTACAAGAAAAGAAATAACAAGGATTAAGCAGAAATAAATGACATAGAGAACAAAAAAAACAATAGAGAGGATAAATATCACCAAAAGTTGGTTCTTTGAGAAGATCAACAAGATTGACAAGCCCCTAGCTAGACTGACAAAATCAAAAAGAGAGAAGACCCATATAAACAAAATAATGAATGAAAAAGGTGACATAACTGCAGATCCTGAAGAAATTAAAAAAATTATAAGAGGATACTATGAACGACTGTATGGCAACAAACTGGATAATGCAGAGGAAATGGACAATTTCCTGGAAACATATGAACAACCTAGACTGACCAGAGAAGAAATAGAAGACCTCAACCAACCCATCACAAGCAAAGAGATCCAATCAGTCATCAAAAATCTTCCCACAAATAAATGCCCAGGGCCAGATGGCTTCACAGGGGAATTCTACCAAACTTTCCAGAAAGAACTGACACCAATCTTACTCAAACTCTTTCAAAACATTGAAGAAAATGGAACACTACCTAACTCATTTTATGAAGCTAACATCAATCTAATACCAAAACCAGGCAAAGATGCTACAAAAAAGGAAAACTACCGGCCAATCTCCCTAATGAATATAGATGCAAAAATCCTCAACAAAATACTTGCAAATCGAATCCAAAGACACATTAAAAAAATCATACACCATGACCAAGTGGGGTTTATTCCAGGAATGCAAGGATGGTTCAACATAAGAAAATCAATCAATGTATTACAACACATTAACAAGTCAAAAGGGAAAAATCAATTGATCATCTCAATAGATGCTGAAAAAGCATTTGACAAAATCCAACATCCCTTTTTGATAAAAACACTTCAAAAGGTAGGAATTGAAGGAAACTTCCTCAACATGATAAAGAGCATATATGAAAAACCCACAGCCAGCATAGTACTCAATGGTGAGAGACTGAAAGCCTTCCCTGTAAGATCAGGAACAAGACAAGGATGCCCGCTGTCACCACTGTTACTCAACATTGTGCTGGAAGTGCTAGCCAGGGCAATCCGGCAAGACAAAGAAATAAAAGGCATCCAAATTGGAAAAGAAGAAGTAAAACTGTCATTGTTTGCAGATGATATGATCTTATATCTAGAAAACCCTGAGAAATCGATGATACAGCTACTAGAACTAATAAACAAATTTAGCAAAGTAGCGGGATACAAGGTTAATGCACATAAGTCAGTAATGTTTCTATATGCTAGAAATGAACAAACTGAAGAGACACTCAAGAAAAAGATACCATTTTCAATAGCAACTAAAAAAATCAAGTACCTAGGAATCAACTTAACCAAAGATGTAAAAGACCTATACAAAGAAAACTACATAACTCTACTAAAAGAAATAGAAGGGGACCTTAAAGATGGAAAAATATTCCATGTTCATGGATAGGAAGACTAAATGTCATTAAGATGTCAATTCTACCCAAACTCATCTACAGATTCAATGCAATCCCAATCAAAATTCCAACAACCTACTTTGCAGACTTGGAAAAGCTAGTTATCAAATTTATTTGGAAAGGGAAGATGCCTCGAATTGCTAAAGATACTCTAAAAAAGAAAAACGAAGTGGGAGGACTTACACTCCCTGACTTTGAAGCTTATTATAAAGCCACAGTTGCCAAAACAGCATGGTACTGGCACAAAGATAGACATATAGATCAATGGAATCGAATTGAGAATTCAGAGACAGACCCTCAGATCTATGGCCGACTGATCTTTGATAAGGCCCCCAAAGTCACTGAACTGAGTCATAATGGTCTTTTCAACAAATGGGGCTTGGAGAGTTGGATATCCATATCTAAAAGAATGAAAGAGGACCCCTACCTCACCCCCTACACAAAAATTAACTCAAAATGGACCAAAGATCTCAATATAAAAGAAAGTACCATAAAACTCCTAGAAGATAATGTAGGAAAACATCTTCAAGACCTTGTATTAGGCAGCCACTTCCTAGACTTTACACCCAAAGCACAAGCAACAAAAGAGAAAATAGATAAATGGGAACTCCTCAAGCTTAGAAGTTTCTGCACCTCAAAGGAATTTCTCAAAAAGGTAAAGAGGCAGCCAACTCAATGGGAAAAAATTTTTGGAAACCATGTATCTGACAAAAGACTGATATCTTGCATATATAAAGAAATCCTACAACTCAATGACAATAGTACAGTCGGCCCAATTATAAAATGGGCAAAAGTTATGAAAAGACAGTTCTCTGAAGAGGAAATACAAATGGCCAAGAAACACATGAAAAAATGTTCAACTTCACTAGCTATTAGAGAGATGCAAATTAAGATCACAATGAGATATCATCTAACACCGGTTAGAATGGCTGCCATTAAACAAACAGGAAACTACAAATGCTGGAGGGGATGTGGAGAAATTGGAACTCTTATTCACTGTTGGTGGGACTGTATAATGGTTCAGCCACTCTGGAAGTCAGTCTGGCAGTTCCTTAGAAAACTAGATATAGAGTTACCATTCGATCCAGCGATTGCACTTCTCGGTATATACCCGGAAGATCGGAAAGCAGTGACACGAACCCATATCTGCACGCCAATGTTCATAGCAGCATTATTCACAATTGCCAAAAGATGGAAACAACCCAAATGTCCTTAAACAGATGAGTGGATAAATAAAATGTGGTATATACACACAATGGAATACTACGCGGCAGTAAGAAGGAACGATCTCGTGAAACATATGACAACATGGATGAACCTTGAGGACATAATGCTAAGCGAAATAAGCCAGGCACAAAAAGAGAAATATTATATGCTACCACTAATGTGAACTTTGAAAAATGTAAAACAATGGCTTATAATGTAGAATGTAGGGGAACTAGCAATAGAGAGCAATTAAGGAAGGGGGAACAATAATCCAAGAAGAACAGATAAGCTATTTAACGTTCTGGGGATGCCCAGGAATGACTATGGTCTGTTAATTTCTGATGGATATAGTAGGAGGAAGTTCACAGAAATGTTGCTATATTAGGTAACTTTCTTGGGGTAAAGTAGGAACATGTTGGAAGTTAAGCAGTTATCTTAGGTTAGTTGTCTTTTTGTTACTCCCTTGTTATGGTCTCTTTGAAATGTTCTTTTATTGTATGTTTGTTTTCTTTTTAACTTTTTTTTCATACAGTTGATTTAAAAAAGAAGGGAAAGTTAAAAAAAAAAAAAAACAAGGAAAAAAAAAAGATGTAGTGCCCCCTTGAGGAGCCTGTGGAGAATGCAGGGGTATTCGCCTACCCCACCTCCATGGTTGCTAACATGACCACAGACATAGGGGACTGGTGGTTTGATGGGTTGGGCCCTCTACCACAGGTTTTCCCCTTGGGAAGACGGTTGCTGCAAAGGAGAGGCTAGGCCTCCCTATGGTTGTGCCTAAGAGCCTCCTCCCGAATGCCTCTTTGTTGCTCAGATGTGGCCCTGTCTCTCTAGCTAAGCCAACTTGAAAGGTGAAATCACTGCCCTCCCCACTACGTGGGATCAGACACCCAGGGGAGTGAATCTCCCTGGCAACGTGGAATATGACTCCCGGGGAGGAATGTAGACCTGGCATCGTGGGACGGAGAACATCTTCTTGACCAAAAGGGGGATGTGAAAGGAAATGAAATAAGCTTCAGTGGCAGAGAGAATCCAAAAGGAGCCGAGAGGTCACTCTGGTGGGCACTCTTACGCACACTTTAGACAACCCTTTTTAGGTTCTAAAGAATTGGGGTAGCTGGTGGTGGATACCTGAAACTATCAAACTACAACCCAGAACCCATGAATCTCGAAGACAGTTGTATAAAAATGTAGCTGATGAGGGGTGACAAGGGGATTGGGAAAGCCATAAGGACCACACTCCACTTCGTCTAGTTTATGGATGGATGAGTAGAAAAATAGGGGAAGGAAACAAACAGACAAAGGTACCCAGTGTTCTTTTTTACTTCAATTGCTCTTTTTCACTCTAATTATTATTCTTGTTATTCTTGTGTGTGTGCTAATGATGGTGTCAGGGATTGATCTGGGTGATGAATGTACAACTATGTAATGGTACTGTGAACAATCGAAAGTACGATTTGTTTTGTATGAATGCGTGGTATATGAATATATCTCAATAAAATGAAGATTAAAAAAAAAAAAAAAAAAAAAAGACATAATGCTGAGCAAAATAAGCCAGGCACAAAAAGAGAGATATTGTATGTTACCACTAATGTGAATTCTGTGAAAAATGTACAATGTTTTATACTGTAGAATGTAGGGGACCTAGAGATACCAATTAGTGGAGGGGGAATGATAATCTAATAAGAACAGATAAACTATGGAGGGTAATCTCAATGTTATGGGAATGCTCAGGAATGATTATGGTTTGTAAACTTTCTTGGATATAGTAAGATCATGTTGGAAGCATTAGAGTTATTTTCGGTTTTTTTTTTCTCTTATTCCTTTGTTTTCTTAGGGGTTGTTAATTTTCTTGGGGTATGGTAGGAACATGTTGGAAGCAATGTAGTTATTTTAGATTATTTGTTTCTCTTACTCCTCTGTTTGGACATGGTTTATTAATTTTCTTGGGGTATGGTAGGAACATATTGGAAGCAAAGTAGTGATTTTAGGTTATTTGTTTTCCTTAATCCATTGCTTTGTTTGAAATGTCGTGGGGTTTTTTTGGTTGTTGTTTGCCTGTTTGTTTTTAATTTTTTGATAAACAAAGTTAAAAAATTGAAAAAAAATCAGTAGAAAAATGGGAGTAAAAACTAAATGACAAATAGGGTGGGATGGGGGGATGGTTTGGGTATTCTCTTTTCACTTTTATTTTTTATTCTTATTCTGATTCTTTCTGATGTAAGGAAAATGTTCAGAAATAGATTGTGGTGATGAACGCATAACTATATGATCATACTGTGAACAGTTGATTGTATACCATGGATGACTGTATGGTTTATGAATGTATTTCAATAAAACTGAATTAAAAAATAAATAAATAAATAAAAAATAAAATGATAATGAAAAAAAATAAAATAAAAAAAAAATTTCATTGTCCTTCAATTTCATTAGAAGAAAAACCATTAGTGAGAGAATAAGAGGTTTCATTTAAATCCTTCCAATTCATATGTATCTGAGGGGGAAAAAACGTGCATATTAACAGTGTAGGAGCTGATTTAAAACTATTTTGTGGTATCAAATTATTCCTATGGAGTAAACAGGATTTTTGCCAATACAACCACTCAAATGGGAACCACAGAAGTTTATATCATGACTGGTAAATCCACCAGGGATCTCAAGAACTAAGTAGACTATGCAGCCAGTTCTATGGGGTGGATTTCATATTTTATAATGACAAAAATATTGATGTTCCAAAGATGAAGGGATAAAGAGATAGAGAACATTTATCTCTATTATATATATATATATATATAATATATATATATATATATATATATATATATATATAATATTTTAAGAATATTCTTTGCTTCTGAGTTCACATAAATTATTATTCCTATGAAGGTTTAAAAAAAATCTCAAAGTATATAATAAATCAAATTAATATAAACTGGCTTTTCACTAAACTGAGGAATTGGAGTTTTGCCTGTTTATTTTTTTAATATATTTAAATTCCAGAATCAGATTTCTTAGCCAATCTTACAGAATAACTACCAATAGCTCCAAACTAAATGCCTTTTATGAACTCCTTTTATTTCTCCTATACTTATCAACTGGAGTACTGATGAAGTTCAATATTTAGTTATTAGTGATAGTTTAGCCACTAATTAATTGTAAATTTGGTCAAATCTCTTAATTTCTCTGACCCTTTGTTTAGTCTTTAGCAAAAAAGAGGAACCATTTTCTTTACTCTTCGCCTTTGTTTTGAGGCTTAGGAACTATGAAATATGTGAAACCACATTGAAAACAGTAAAGTACAATACAAAATTAACATAAAATTATTATAAATGTTAATATAACCATTCCTATATGGCTCATTGAATTAACACCTTTGCTAAGTAAGAAGTTATAGTTAACAACATTTTTTAATAACAATGAGATTTCCTATGTGTTCCAGATGTCACCATTAGGCTGCTTTCAATATTCAATTTTTTTTAATATATATGAAATATTATCTTTTAAATAATTGCTATAAATTAGTATTAGTTCATTCATACTTGTACGCTAGTACCTCTCTCTTGTGAAGAACAGCATGAATTTAAAGGGAAACAACCACCCAAATAAGTCAAATCTTTGACGAGGGAAAAGGGGCCTCGTGTCCCTAGAAGTCAGGTTCTCTAGCCAGTCTGGACTGTAAAGCAAGAGACGTTGGGAAAAAATATGCAGAGTAAAAACAGACAGACCTTCATCTTTTTGTTATCTCAATCTTTTCTCATCAATAATTATTATAGAAAAATAGTTGCTCTGATGCCTAGCTAAAGAATGTTTAATGCCCAGTTTATGAATATATGGGAATTTAAACTTATACCAAACACCATTTATCTACCAACCCTATGGAAAGACTAAAAAATAAATGTGAAGGGCCAAACAGCCTTTTAACTGAGTTATAAGGGTTAGTACCTCAGAGGAAGACATCATAATGGGAAATGTAGATGTGAGTATGTTTTCCCATTTTCATTACGCCTGTTGTCTAGCAGCTCAGAACAATTATATAGAGTTCACAATCATAGAGCTTCTATAACTCACAAATTTACATGAATGGGAAAAGGTATTAGCAATAGCAAGAATATCAACTCCTTTTCCAGTTAAACCTCCATCAGGAGTCCAAGAAACAAGGGCATACATAACTTTGGATGGCAGTAAGACAAAATCTCACATCACTTATAATACTGATAGTCTTCCTTTGAAATACAAAGATGTAAAATAATTCTTAATTCCATGTAATTTTTTTTGCTTCTGTCATTCAGTTAGTACACAACAATATTTTCTCAAGAGAGTGCATTAAAAGAAAGCATTGTCCTCTTGGTTATCACATTTCATTTGATTTGTAAAGAAGTACTTCATAAGCTCTCCTCATATTACTCAAAACTAACTTTGCTTGTTTCTGTTTATTTGTATGAAGTCAAAAATTCACAACTTAAAAACACTGAAGTACACCTAAGTCACTCATATTTGGGGTAGCATGCACAATAAAAAGATCTTAATGGATGCATTCAGACTTTACAAGGGCCTACTATTATTCTTCAGAGGAAGAAAAGACATTGCATAGCAGCAGATGCATTTATAATTAATCAAATTCTATAACAAGACAGACTAAAATTCTCTAGAAAGAGAAGCCATTTCTTTGTGATGGGACTCTTTTATTCACTATTGGATAACTGTTTCCTGATAAAAGCCAGAGGGTGGAAACATTGCTGAAAAAATGAAGCATTTTGAAGAAAGTGACAAGTAAAACCTTTATATTATGAATACCATGTGTACAGAGTAGTGTGACAGCAAGCTTTCAGGCGGGGGTAGAAGGATGTAATGATACCACACAACATGTGTGGCCTCTTAAAATGTGAATAACACACATGCACACAGTTGGCAGGACACCCAGACAAAGATCATAGGCTAAATTCAGCAGGAAGTTTGGAATCTGAGCAGAGTAGATAATATATTCATTTAGCTCAAGTTAAATGTAAACGGTTCAGTACTCATCAATTCCAGTGGTCTTTGTAGTTAGAGAACAGAGCCATAGAAATTCATATTTGATTTAATTTAACAATGTTCCAAAGGACCAGAATAATCAAAGAAAATAGAAGGGTTTATGCTTAAAGGGATTTAGGAATAATGTTCGCCCATTTTCTCTGAGATTGCTAATACTTCACCTTCGTTACTGTATACCTAGCCTAGTAAATGAACCTTTGGGAAAATTCTTTTTCTATTATGTCATAGTGGCAGGTTTTGCAAATGGTTCTTCATCTCAGCTGTCCTCCTCAGTTTGCAGATGTAAACATAAAATTTCCATTCCTTCTCATTAAGTTGTGCATATATAGCCACAGCAACAAGGAAATGGCATTGTGAAAGGAACACACAGCAGTAGAGTAGCTCTAATTTATTGCACATCATTATTATCATCTTACATGATGTTGAGCTGGGCACTTAATTTAAATAGACATGGTCTCTGTAGCCTAGGAATTTATGAACTAAAACATAAACAACACAGTCTCATTCCTTTCCAAGAGGAGAAGGACATAGATCTGCCTTGTGGGCTTCCTAATTAAATCCAATCATTAGAACTCTAAGTTAAACTGGTCATTAGCTTCATTCCATTTCACTTTTCTTCTTTTTGACACTTGCCCTCTATCACTCCATAATTTAAGGAGACTTTTGGAACAAGAAGGCTATTGAGGAAATACAAAAACAAATATCCTCAAACATGAGATATCATGAAAGAAAAGAGAAGTTGAAATGGGGCTAGAGAAAGATGACATGTTGATGATGTGGAAAAGGATAAAAGGCAAAGGAGGCAAGAGATATTATCTGGATGAACAATGATAATCAAGAGGAGTAAATTAAGGCCAAGAATATTTTTTCAATTAAAAAGAGAACTTGGAAGCTGCTTAAACAAAATAAAATTTCCTAAATAGAGTTATGGCTCTAGTAACCAATTAAAATAGACCAAATGAAAACATGTATTACATAATTCAAGTCTACACTATCCAGATAGTTCAAATATTTTGTTTAAATTGGAGTTTTTTACGTAAAAAAAGTGCTATGTTGAGTAGCTTAAAAGCGATAGTGATATTCCACAGAGGCAGAGCAAGTTCCACAAATGGAGCCTTACCCATCTGAAATGACCCCACAATTTTCTGGGTCCAGCTTTATGACTGATCAAGATTTAATAGATAAAGATGCCAGGCTTAATTAGGTTCTATCATTGCTTTAATTTCCCATTTTACTTTGCAGAGATACAGCCCGGTTTTTATAATTATGTTGAAGCAACCTGAATGTTCATTAATGCGTGTCGTGTAACAACCACATCTTTAATATGATGAGGAAAGGATGGAGTTTTGATATTTGATTTCATTTGGCTTCGTCACATTTAATGCCATTCCACTGTAAGTTCATGAAGTAAACGTATTTTTTCAAATTAACCTAGTGAGTGTTTAATAAAGGATTGATGTAACTTTAATTTCAACTTTAATAGGTATTCAACAACTATCCCTATTGAATATCTACTATGTGCCAGCCACCTGGATCAAAATTCAAGTAACTACTTAATAGGGATAGCATAAGGAGAATCTTAACAAGTCAGTGCTGGTATGCATTGGTTTGTCAGATAAAAGTGCTACATACATTCCAAATACCTGATTATTAGTCAGCTGATGCTCTGAGGGAAAAGTACAGCTCTTATTACAAAGCACTGTAAGTACTGTATCCTGGCTAACACAAGCCAAGAAGGTCGGAGAAAGCCAAGTAAATATTTGAGTACCTGCCTTAGGGGGTTAAAAATTTCAAAATGAAATTAATTTATCTACCCTTATATGAATTAGCAAAGATGCTCTTATTTTTTATTTAATTTCCAACTTGGAAAAATCAAAATGAAAAATATTACATTTCAATAAAACGTTATTAAAAATAATCCATTAATTAAAATATCTGAGCAACTAATTTCTATGTGAACTTTTCTCTTGCCGCCTCTCTGCTCCCATAACAAAGAAGTCTGAAAATGAAATATAAAAGCATTTATGAGATGGGGAAAGATTCCACTAGTGAATATTTTCTCCAAGAATTAAGTGCATTTATACTGGCAAAGGTAATTCAGGAAAAGGGGCAGTGCCCCTTACAGAGCAGCACAAGTCACAGAGCTCCACTTCCTGGTTAAATGACCCCTTCCCAAATAAAACAACTTCCTGATCCCCTGAGAGAATGAGATGATGATGCAGGTACTTGAAATTGTCAGAAATGTGGCAGAACATGTAAACATAATAATTGATAACTTTGTTATATAATTATAAAACAAAATTATAGCTTCATTATGTGACTACATAAAGAACGGGGGATTTTGACAAAATGCACATAATAGCAAAGGTAAACTATGAGGTTCAACTTGTGGATTATACCTTTCCACTTTGAAGTCTCTGCTTTTGATATAGGGTAGGGCATTATTAGGTCAGAGGAGGGGGCCTTGTAAAGAGGCTTCACACCACCCTGCTGTACCCAAGAGGTCACTGAGGAGTTTGTGTTTACATCCATCCCTAAATCAATCATCCCACTATTAATTTTTTGGTACAGGATAAGAAATGGTTCTACTTTTATCATTTTAATGAAGTCAAGGCATTCACTATACATCAGTACCTGGCCTTGTTTCAGGAAAATATTTTATTTCTGGAATGTTTGATCTTAGAGGACCAGGTTAATTCTGGAGCCCTGGCACCAGCCAACCCTTGCCATCCTCTTCCAATTCTTTTCCTTTGTGTACAATGAGACACTGGAAATTATCAGTATGTGGGGGACCCTTTCTCTCTACTTCCTACTCACAATTGACAAGTCTGGGATACGGGGAAATAAAAGAATGTCTTTCTTAACATGAGCTTGGTGACACACTAATTTGAAGTAACATTGCTCCAGGGCTGCAAACTAGAACTGCCTCAACTCTAGGCAATGATTGTCTAAAACATCCCTGGTGAAAAGTTTGAAGAGAGTCCTTCCCTCTATAGTCACTGAAGGTTACCAGAGCAAAGCCTTATCTGTCTCAAGAATCCCCAGATATCAACTTCAGTGCATGCCTACTCCCAAGAGCTGTTCCGCTACAGGGAAGAGTGATTTCAGCGCACTTCACTGCCAGCTCAGGGTAGAGAGCTCGAGAATGCTGCTATGGGAAGCTGTTATTTACAGCTCAGCCTCGCCAGCATCAATGAGGAATGCAGAGCAGATGTTATTTTTTAGTGTTTTTACACTCTTTTGGAAAGAAAAAAATTTTGTTTCTCTTCCAAATTTCTACCACATTTCGCTGTTCATCAGCTTTTGCTACATACTCTACCCAGTATTCAAATTCATTATGGTAATAGCTTTCTATTTACAATCTGAGTGACAATAAATTAACTTGGGTCAATTGTCAGTAATACATTTTAATTTAGATATAAATGTGGATGTCAAAGAAGATAGCCCGATTTTCAGCATAGCTATTTTATTTTTCCCCAAACAATAAACATAACTGATATACAAGAGATAAAAGAAATATTTGTGAATCACTTTCCAAATGAGGGAAAATGAAAGATAACATAAAAAGAATGTTATTTCCCATATTATATTATCTGTTGTACTGTTTTTGGTTAGCTTCTTAGGAAGAAGGATCTGCTTTCCCAGAGTAGGTAAGCATTAAATGGTCCTTAAAAGGAATGAAAGTCAAACTATGTTCAGTGATTTGGATATAGGAAGAATGTCATTGATCAGCTTTTCTATTTTCATAGAATGATACAAGAATATTTCACTGAAAATCTAAAATGAAGGCCTTTTTAACAGTATTAATTTATCAAAATAAAATATTTATAAAGATTCCTGACATAGCAACAAAGTAGTATTTGAAGCAGAAATTTCTGTGAGAGAAAAAGGAAAAATATTAATCACCCTCTCTGAACATATTAAGAAGTGTCCTCCAGAAAAATCACATCTTTAGTCCTCTTCCCCAAGGGATCATGCATTTCTTTTCTTTATTTTTCTGCTATAGTTTAAAATAGACAAACTAATCAAGAATTTTATGAACTTCCTGAAATCAATATTATCAGAGAAGTTGTAAAAAATTCCATCATCATCATCACTATCAGACCAAAGAGTATCTGTTTATCCTCTTCAATGCATGACAGAAATAAAGGGATTTTTTTAGATATTCAATTTGCTCTAAAAATAATTGTGCTCTAGGACACAGGCTGTTATCATCCCAATTAGATGAAATAAGCCATAGAAGGAAAATTATCATGAGATGTGAGATTGAAGCATTTAGGTTGTATGTTGCTTTACAATGTTAAGAACAGCTGCTCTAGGAGCCTTTTGTGGATATGATATGAGCCTTCAGGGATATGATCTTTAATGCTACCTTGAGAACATACAGAAGGCCTTTGCTTTATTTAAGTAAAATAATCAAAGTGGAACCATTGTTGTCACTTTCCATAATTAGTGTCCTATTTCAATGGCTCTTTCTCTAAGATAATGTAAAGATAAATCAGAGCACATAATGCATAACATTCAACGTCTCTCTTCTTGCTACCCTTTCTTCCAAATATTTTATTTGGCAAAATAAACAAACAACAAAATCAACAAACCTTAACCAGTTTCTCTTACCCAGAATCACTAGTGTAATTCATTCTCTACCTCTTCTACATTTACCATAAGAAGGTCTGTGTGGTATAACTATTGATTAAGTACATTGCTTCTGTTAAGATATTTGATGACACAGAAGGTACAGAAGAATATCGAAACCACTATTATTTTCCAAGGTTTAAAAGATAAAAACAGTTAATGATTGTAAAATTCTACTTCTGCATTCCAAAATTATGATCTTTATTTGTATTTCACTTTGAAAACTGTGAAAACCCATCTTTCCCTACATACTCTGCTTTATGATGCTGGGGCTGAGACTAGAAACCATATTTCTGCTTTTCCAGCTGGCTCTGTGAGGCTCTGCTAATAGGGGGTACCAGATGGGGACTGAAAGGCTGGAGGAGAAAGAAGGAACTTATTCTCTCCTGTTGTCTGTCTGCTTACTCTTCCTAAGAGCATCACCCTAGCTGTTCGTGTTTACCCACGGCAGCTGTTCCTTCCTGTAGCAGCAGCTGAAACCAGTTTCCACCATTTCCAACATTTGCAGCTCTACCAACACCTCAGAGATCCCAGCGCTAGCCTGCCAGGGAGCCCCTCTGCAGAGTGGGTTCTCAGGCCTACAGGACTCTTTGTCCAACTTCAGAGCCAGTGAGCTCAATTTCAGCTCTGCTGGTACCCTCCTCCCAGCTCCCAAGTTTACATAATTTCAATCTCTTCTCTTTGTTCCTCCACCTCTGGAGGTGGTAGCTGCGACCTCCAGTTGCCATCTGTGTGATAACTTGGAGTTCTCTTCCTACCCCTTCAGTTACCTCTTTAACAACTTTCTGCTTAGTAACAATTACTCATACTCAATATCTATCTTCAAATAACTGGTGTAGTTTCTGTTTGCTGACTGCATCTGATTGCTCTTATTGGAGCAGTTAGAGCAAGTATTATTGTCCCCATTTCATAAAGGGCTAAGTAATCTTTTGTTAATTTCTTGATAGGTAAGAATCTAAACTTGAATTTAGTCTTTAAATCTCAATTCTAACATTCATTCTACAGAAACCTCTTCCATGTGTAAACCAAATAACTTAAAGTACAGCTCACAGTACTGTACATATGCCATCAAAAACCATCAAGAAGGACTATACCGTGGCACAGATACGAGTAGCTACTTAAAGTCAGATCTTTTTTACAGAGCTTCTAGTTAATTTTCACATAAAGTTTCTTCAATTTCAATCAAATATAATGGTTTTAAGAGTTGGGGTTAAGATGCATTCTTACTCCTGTAGTATAATAAACAGTAATGCTCAATTCCACTAATTTAAGACCACTAAAGAATGTCAAAACTGTACTTGTGAGCTTGTTATTTCCCATGCAGTCATAAAATTGGAATTTAAAAAGCAAAAGGCAAATACTAAATAAAACTTAACTCTCAGTATTACCTAGCTTGTTGCCAGATGTTCAATAAATACAAAAACAAACCTTGGGAGCTGTTGTTTAAAATGAAAGGAATAAGTATTTCCTGCTAGGGTGCTCAACAAGATTTTCCAGACATGGGCTTCCTTACTCTGGCTAGCCAAATAGTATGTTTTTTCCTCCTGTCTGCTCAGTGAATATGTCGCTTTGTGTTCCGTAAATTACAGGAATTCCTTCATGGTACAACTGGAGGCTCTGGCAGCAGGGCCTAATTAAGTTGAAGAAAGCACTGCAAATACTTCCCAGATGACCTTCTTTTACAATTGGCAGCATCAAGGCAACAAATGAAACTGAAAACAGAGGCCAAAAAGCAAATATATCGATTATTGTTCTTCTTCCCTCATTTCTGTCTAGATACTCAGGACAGAAACACTTAAAAAATAGATTAAAGTACAATCACAGTTAGAGGATCTATGCTATATAAATATATTAAGGTACATATACTCTATGACATGAAAATGCAGTTTTTACTCTTAATGATATATATATGTAAAAATATATATATATATATAATTATGTCTGTATGGATAAAACTTTTCTACATTAAAAAATTCCCAAGCCATTTTCTATAGTCTCATACCAAGAATGTTAACAAATTCACCTACTACTTTAATAGAACCAGTTTTCAACTCCCTTTGGTGGCTTCTGGTACATTACTAACAGAAAACAAACAAGTGAGTAAACAAAGAAAGGAAAGAAACCCGTTTTGCCTCTCAAATAACTGTCTGCTAATTAAATATCTGTGAAACAGCAACTTCTCCCACACCCATGTTTATAGTCCCAGCATTGTCAGGATTTGTCACTGAGAATCTAATGTTGAATGGCAACATATGACATGACCCTGGTTGTTGGCGAATACAGCCAACTGCACGAGAGACAACATCCTAAACAGCCAAATTATCCATGGAAGCTTTAGCTGATAACAAGAGGCCTATTAGCTATGAATAGAGTAGCTTAGAAATATATGATAGTGCTTTCCCAGCTCACTACTCAGATACCTAAAACCCTATCACTTGACTTTGGAGTTTAACTGATCTTTCCATCATAGAAGTCAAATGTGCTATCATTAAACAAAAGTCACTTTAAAAAGTGACAAAATCTATTTATCTTTAAAAATAAACTCTGTTACTAGTGACATATACCTGAGTCTATCTTTGTCATTAAGATAATAAGTAGATATCATGCTAATATATTCATCAGGAAATTGTTGAGACTTTGAAAATACTCAGATACTTATACCACAGTGTGTTCATTAAATTTTATTTCTAAATATCAGCCTCTAGGGGGAACTCAAGGCTCTTCCTCTTAATTTTTCTAAATGCTAAGTCAGGAAAAGAGGAGAAAACTCCATCTCCCTAAGAGGAAATGATTGGACTGTCTATTCCAGTACTGGACCATGCTTTGTAGGACTGGAGATTCCAGAGGGTTTTATAGTTCAGCATAAGAAATTAGTCCTTTCCTCATGCTCTATTCCTTCCATGAAGCAACCAGACTAAAGACTGATCACTGCCCTGGCAAGGGAGGTAGGAGACCTTAGGGGGAACACGTTTTCTTGCCCTTTCCCCTCCTTTCCCTCCCCTCCCTCCCCCCTCCCAGCTTCCTCTCTCTTTCATTGGAGAGCAGCATTCCTTAAATCATAGTGGTAAGACCTGAGGCTTCGGTTTTTAGATTTGGGGGTTAACTTGATGAGGCAGACCTCATAATCTGCTCTGGATTTGAGGTGAATTATACCTAAGAAGTGAATTATACCTAAGAGAAATGGAGCTTTACATAAGTTTCAGCCCATCTTACTAGATTTCTGTATTGGGACTTTGGACCAAGGCCCTGGGTAATATTTAAAATTTTTATTTTATTACCTCTCAGTTTCTTTACTCTGCCATTGCTTGTTCTCTCCCTCTCTCTCTTATATAAAAAGCCCACACACATATATGTGTGTGAGTGTGTGTATACATATATACAGACATACGCACATACAGACATACACATATTCATGTGTACCCAGAAATATCTGATTATTACTTTGGCTCAGCCACCCACCTCTGTGTCCTTAAGGGCAAATATTGAGCAAAGGAATATTCAGCATTCCTGGTACACTGGCCACAATATCATAGAACCCCAGATTTAACTCTGATTTATAATAGTATACAGGAATAACATTTTTTTTCAGGCTCATATATTATCCCAGGCATATTCCAGAGTTAGAATTTGAGTATAATTTAATGTATTATTCTTATTATTTTGGCATAATCTGGTTAACACTGATTTTTGTTATTCTGTTATTGCAAATATATACAACAAATCCTTAAAAAATACAGTAACATAAGTCATGTCTAAGTTATGGTCTTTCATCTTAGCACAATTTAACTTTATGAAGAGAAACTTTGTTTCAATATCCATTGCAGGATTGGGGGCATTGGCTCTTTGCCCAACCACTTTGGCAAATACTTTGGTAGGATCTGGTAAAGGTGAAGACATGCATACCCTAAACTTCAGCAATTTCTGTTCAAAATATCTATCCTAGCTAAATTCTTATAAAGGTGCCTAAAGAGATAAGAATATAGATATCCATTACAACAGTGTTTCAGAAGACATTTTTAAAAATTTATTGTTAGTTAATTGGAATGGATTAAAATTATTATTAATATTAATGCAATGAAACATTATAACACATTTATAATAAAGAACAATACATACTTTATCAGTATGAGTCAATAACAAAGATAATATTGAGGCAGGAAGGCAAGTTTTAAAAAGTTATATACAATGCAATAAAAACATATACATTTTGAAAAAAACAGTGCATAATTATGGACATATTCATATGGTAGTATAGAAGAACACATGCCTGCTCCAAGATTGTAATGATCTTGAGGTAGGAAAGAAAGTTTGGAAATGGGTCTGATGATGCATCAAATGATTCTCAATGGTATTGGGCAGTTTCAATTATTTTTATAAAGATTTGAAGTGTATGTCAATGCTTTGAATTGCTAAATTTACATTATATGCTCATCATATTATATCTTTACTTTTTGTGTCTCTGAAATAATTCTAGTAAAACTGTTATTAAAATAATTGTGTGCGATTGTGGATTTTACATATATATGTTATACATATCTCCTATATTTCTTCTCATTTTTAAAATTTTTCAGTAGTTAAAACCAGAAGATTTCAAGGACTAGCACTTTCATTGTCATTTGGTTTAAAGAACTTTTTAATTTCCATTGTAATTTCCTCTTTTTATTAAGAATAGTATTAATATTATTCAGATGATGTCTGTCAATAATTGTGTTTCCCTTTTTCTTCTCAATTTTCCCTGATCATCACTTCCACTCTACTCCTCCCAGTGAGGCCTACTCCATTGTGTTATGCCCTTGCAAATTCACCTGTTCTTAAACATCTATACTTTGGAATTGGATGACGGTGTTTTCCTTTTTCCTAAATCTCACTGTGCTACAGGACCCATTTTGTTTTTCACTCTTTTACTCAAATCTATCTTTATATGATTTACATTCCTGTATGAGTGTCTAATGCATTGCTTTTAACAACACATCATATTCTACAACATTTCAGAGCCCTGACACCCACCATATTTCACTTCTATTTACCAAGTAATAGATTCTTAGGTTGTCCCCAATTCTCTACAACCACAAATAAAGATGTGATAAATACCTTCTTAAAGGGCTTCTTTTTGGAAATATGTGTGTGTGCTTTCTTATTATTTTTGGATACAAATCAAGAATGAGACTGATAGGTCATATGTGTCTTCAGATTGCATTGCAGAAATTATTAGCAGATTGTATGGCACAATAGCTGCACCTGTTTTACCCGAGAAGTTCTTAAGGATTTCAGGTTTCTCATAACCTCTCACACATGTTATTATCAGTTATACATTATGCAAACAAGATGGGGTAAAGTGGTAACTCATTGTTTTATTTTGCATTTCTTATTTTACAGATATCATTGAGTGTATCCTCATAATTTTTGAACCATTGTTCCCCCTTTTATGAAGGCTCATCTCATTAACACTGCTTTTTTGAACAGGATATCCTACTTCTTGTTCATTTATGGGTGTTCCTGTCATGTCAATATAATCAGATACTGCAAACATTTACTCTCAGTCTGGAACCCATTTGGAAACTTTGTACTAAATTTTATTGAAATAAATGATATTTTTGCTCTGGTCATACATAACTTTTTTACCCTTTAATATATGTTTTAAAAGCTTGTGAAAGGGGACACCACTGTGGAGCTTCCTGCTATGGAGGTCCCTCTAGCAAGTGCTGCGTCAGCGACAGAGAGCAGTCACGTCTGGCGCTCATCCCCACGCGAAAGATGTGGAAAATGAGATTCGGAGAAGAAGTGACTGATTCAGGCTCACCTAGATATACCTTTGGTGACTGCTTTTGACTAATCTACTAGGCCAAAAAGTCCTTTAGATCCTAAGAAGGACGGGGAGTTTCTTTCATACACTATGTTGCCGTTGAGTGATGGTCCAGAAGGCTCACACAGTCGTCCTCAGATGATAAGAGGATGCAGGAGGATTTTTCCCAATGGTAGCTGGTTGGGAAATGGAAGTCAATAATCTGCCCAGAATTTTGTTTTATTTTAAAAACTGCACAAGATATCATTAGCTAATTTTGTGACATTGAACATATACTCTTGCCTCTGTAAGTCCCACTTTCCTCACTAGATGGTTTCTAAGGTGCCTTCTGGCTGTAAAATCCTGCACATTGTATCTTCATCAATTTCTTTCCAATGCTACATAAAAATTTGTTTAACAAATCTCTGCAGCCTAAGTCATTTTTCATTTCCCCACTATGTGATTTAATTGGCATAATTCTGGTTCAACGTTGTGGAGGAAAACCCAAAACATCCAGTAGGCGTATAGGAACTCAATTCAAATGCATATGACCAGTGGGCTGCAGGGACCTGGGACACGACAGCCACAAACAACCTAAGCAGACTCAACAGCAAAGTCAAAACTGATGGTATGGAAAAACCCCAAAGGAGAGCACTCCCATGGGTCAATCTGCAAAGACTGGAAAAGGTAATTTCTTAAATACAGCATATTGAGTAGCATGTGCTATGAACCTTCTAGCCTTGAGACATAGGCTCAACAAATGTGCTTGCTGACTCCTACATCTAAAAATTCAGTGGAATGCACAGACGCCTTAAATAGATCATCCTGATGGTGCCAGTAGCATTTCATCCCAGAATTGTGTGGCAATTCATACACACATTTGGACAAACACAATCTGCCTATACAGAGGAAGATCAGTATTTTCACAGGGAAAGCAGAGTAGGAGGATTCTTGTCTGACATACTTAGAGCTCTAACCCATTTTCATTTTGTATCTTATCTATCTTGGACACCCAAGAATAAACTGCATGAAACAAAATTCTGGTTAAGAAAAAAAAGGGAAGTTAGAATCTGAATTCTAATTCTTCCAGAGACTCCAACTGCCAAAATAAACTGGCATTATGGAAGACAGTGCAAAGAAATATCTTAAATTGCATTTAAACTGATGCCCTTCACTTTACAAATTAGAAAACAGAAAATTGGAGAGGTCTAATCCATCATAGGAATGGTCTTTATTTTGGGTTTACCTTACATGCTATTATGTCCCTGCAATAATGGAGAAAAGAGAATGGGGAATTCTGCTCATGTATACTCCACAATTTAGAGAATCAAGCTAAATATACTCAAGTAACTTAAGCCCGGTGCATCAGTTGCCTACTTTTGTATAAAAACCATCATGATACATAGTGGCTTAAAACAATAATGGTTTATTATTTCTCATGATGCTGGGGGTTGACTGGGTGGTTCTGCTGCTCTCATGACTCATGGGTTGTAGTCAGATTAGTGGCTTAACTGGGCTGGATGCTCTAAGATGGCCTCATGCATTTGCCTGAGACCTTAGGATGGATGGAACAGCTGGGATCTCTGGAAAACTCTCTCCAAACAACCTTTCATTTGGGCACTTTACATGATAATGGAAGTATTCCAAGTGGACAGAAGTAGAAGTCACAAGGATTCTTGAAACAGAGGTTCAGAAGTCACAGATCGTCACTTCTGCTGGATTCTGCTGATCAAAGCAAGTCACAAGGACAGCATAGATTTAAAGGGTGGGAAAATAGACTCCATCTCCTTATAGGAGGATAGGCAAAGAGCTTGTCTAGACAGAAGAAAGAAGTCAGAAGATTAAATGAGGTGCAGATTTGTGTTTTCCTTGTTTTCAACAGAACATATCATTAGAGACAGAGGTGAAACTAGAGGTCCTTGGTTCATACATTCAGATAAGTTATTATTCTGAATGCCTGTGAATGGAAAACATACCTTGCTATGCTTTTACACAATGTCTACATCCTATCTGGTACTCTCTAAACATAATCATAATAATGGGAACAGAAACAGGTATGGGCATGTTTCACAGAAGCTAAAACAGATTTTGTCAGTTTGTTTATTAAGCTTATATTCTTATCTACTGTGAAAAGTCATGACTTTCTCAACCCAGGAAAGCAATTAGGTTTTGCACAGAGAACTTTTATGTAACAATACCAAGGAGATTCAAAAGTTACCAGTTTCTGGCAAGACTGAAGAATCCAAAGCACAGTGTCTAATCATGCAAACTTTGTGAAGCAATTCAGCTTATCAGAACACTGGACTAATGAAGTGAAAGCTTTGATCCTCAGATGGGGCAATTAACTTCACAAGAGAAACCCTTTTTTACATAAGGACCAGCCTTGATTCATTCCTCCCCTTACTGAGTCCTTTCTTAACCTCACAAGAAATGGACATTATGATTCCATAGGATGCATGTTCTTAAAATGCCATGCATAGTATGGAAGATGCTTTAGGGTTACAAAAATGAGAAATACGTAGTTTTATACTTCCAGAATTTTTCAGATTAGTAGTGGAAAAAAAAATAAGACAGCTCAAACAATTAGTTTACAATCTACAAAACGATAAGAGATGGAGAGGAGGTAAAAACTGCAATTTGAGTTCAAAAGAGGATATTATATTAGGGGATCTAAAAAAATGTGTAATGGTGGCAATGTTTGCACAATACATTTAAAATTGTATTATTTTAAATACAGATTTTTGCCAAGCACAGATGGCAAAGAAGCCTAGGCAGAAGGGAGAAAGGAGAGCAGGGATGTTTAAAAACAAACAAACAAACAAACAAACAAAAAAACGAGTGAAGCAGTTTTGTAAGAATGTAAGGTCTAAAAAGAGAAAATAAGTGGGAAATCAGGCTATAAATGCATATTGAAGCCAGATTAAAAAGAATTTACATTACTTTGGAAGGTAATGGGGAGCTACTAAAAACTTTTGAGCATCAGAATAAAATGACCAGAGAGGTATTTTAGAAAGATTAGTCTGGCAAAAATGAATACGGTAGTTTACAGAGGAAAAGAGTGGTCAGAAGTTGCTGTTGAGTAACTAGCATCCCAAGGCAATCCACTGCCACCCACATGGGGAAGACAATGGGGACACCCAGATGCTCAGACCTCCTGTCTCTCCTCATTCAAACCTCAAAAAAATTACATAAATAAATAAAATAATAATAATAATAATAAATAAATAAATAAGTGCCTTATAGGGGAAAGTCCACATATTCATGAACATAATATGGGTATTTAATGAGACGATTTTTGTACTCCTTTTTGGAATTACATTTTGTATATAGTAAATCTTGTTCCCTGACTTCTTAACTAATTTTTAATTATTTTCAAACACATAGATAACTATAGAGAATAATAAAATATAATAACAAGTATCAATATACCTACCATTAATCTAACCATAATATTTTGAGTGTCCTTTTTTGACCCATTCCTCTTTACCCAACTCCAAAAGTAACAACCATCCCAAGTGTCGTACATATTATCCTCATGCATGGCTTACATCTTTACTAAATATGCATGCATCTGTAAAATTGTTTTTATTTTTAAGTGTTTTCTGTTTTTTACAATGTATGTAAAGAATTTATTCATTTTAACTGCTATAATGGTATGAATATACAACTTATTTATCAATTTTTTGTTAACTGACATTTAGATTTCTTGAAACTTCATACTAACACATGCACCAAAAAAAATGCTGCAAAGAAATGCCTAGGAGACTGGGTGGCAATCTTGGATGAACATTACAGTTATCTAGGGAGTTTTTTTAATGCACATGCCCTAGCCTAGGAATATGATGCCATTTTTTTTTTAACTTTTTACTGTAGTAACAAATATTTAGCATAGAATTTTCCATTTTAACCACATCAAGTACACAATTCAGTAATATTAACTACATTCACAATATTGTGCCATCACCAATATCCACTACATCTACATTTTCATCACTTCAAACAGAAACTACTTACCCATTAAGCTGTAACTTCCACAGCCCCTGATTACCTATAAGCCAACACCTCTCTCTATGAAATTTGCTTCTTCTAGATATTGCATATAAGCAAGATCATATAATATTTGTCTTTTTGTGTCTGGCTTACTTCACTTAATGTGTCTCCAAGGTTCATCCATGTTGTAACATGCATCAAAACTTCTCCCACATTAATGGCTGAATAATATTACATTATATGTGTATACTACATTTTTTTATCCATTCATCCATTGATAGACACTTGGGTTGCTTCCACCTATTGGCTATTGTGAATAATGCTGCTATAAACATTGGTGTACAAATGTCTTTTCAAGTCACTGCTTTCAATTCTTTGGGGTATATACCAATTAGTGGGATGTCAATTCATATAGTAATTCTATATTCAACTTTCTGAGGAACCACCAAACTGATTTCCACAGTGGCTTTAGCATTCTCCAGTGCCACCAGAAATATATGTGTTCTTATATCCACATCCTCGTAACACTTATTATCTTCTGTTTTGTTTTTTCCTTAATAAAAGCCTTCTAGTGGGTGTGAAGTGGAATCTCATTTATTTTATTTGAAAATAAAATAAAGTAAAATAAATCATAAAAAAAGACAATGACAATAAAGGCAATTCATGATACTGGAAGGGATATAACATTATTGGGACATATCAAAAAATTGCATTTAACTGATGAACAATGATATTGAACATTTTTTCATGTTTTTATTGGCCATTTGTATCTCCTCTTTAGAGAAATGTCTATTTTAGTCCTTTGCCCATTTTTAAAGTGGTTATTTATCTTGGAAGTGGTTATCTTAAAGTGGTTGTGTCTCCTCAGAAACAATTAAAGAATTCCAATCTAGTCAACACCAATAATGTCTGCCCACACAAGACTGCATCAAAGTACATAGCATTTGGGGGGACATAATACATCCAAACCAGCACAGAGGTTATAAGAATATAGTTTGTATATACCACTGAAGTTAATTTGGTATCAAAGCAAATGAGATTTAAGCTCCATGGTAACTACAAAGAAAGTATCAAAGAATGTGCAAAGTCATAGAGATAGAAATCAGAGTACAGGTTGCCAAAGGGTAGGATGTGGCAGGGGAATGGGGAGCTAATGCACAAAGGGTGCAGGGTTTCTGTTGGAGGAGATGGGGAAGTTAGTGATGGAAGGTGGTGATGGTACTGCAATATTGTAAATATGATTATCCTGTTGAATTGTATGCTTCACAGTTGTTGAGATGGGAAAGTTTATGCTGTTTATATGGTCCCACAAATAAAAATAAAAAAAAAAAGAAAGAGAAACAGTGACACCCTAAGTTAAACCACAGACTATAGTTCATAGTATAATTATAAAAATGTGCTTTTATCAATTGTAACAAATGTTCCACACCAATGCAAGGTGTTAATAATAGGCTGGTATATGGAAATCCTATATTTTATGCACAATTGTTCTGTAAACTCACAACTTCTTGAATAAAAAAAAAAATCCCTCTTTTGCAGGGATGTCCTTTGAAAATAAAATAAAATAAAATAAATCATGAAAAAAAGACAATGACAATAAAGGCAATTCATGATACTGGAAGGGATATAACATTATTGGGACATATAAAAAAATTGGAATATAGACTGTAAGCTTTATATCAATGTTAAATTTCTTGAACTTGGTGGTTACAAGTGAATAACCTTGTTCTTAGAAAAAATACGTAGTAGTATTAGGTGTTGAAGGAGCATGATGTATACAATCTTTACTTGAGTGTTCAGAAAATGGATAGAAAGAGAGAGAGAGAGAAAGGCAGACAGATAGATAGTTATATGGATAGGTAGTTAGGATGATAGAACAAACGTGAGGAAATGTTAAATTGGGTCTGGGTATCTGGGGTGTTTGGGGTATGCTGAAGTTGTCTGTATGAGGTTCGTATTATTTTTGTAACTGTCCTGTAAGTTTGAGTGTATTTCAAAATAAGAGAGTTTAAAAAAAAAAAAAAAATTGGGGAACATTCATAACCTTGTATTTGGTAGTTATTTCTTAATATGACACCAAAAGCTCCATCAATGGAAGAAAAAATGGATGAAATGCACCTCATCAAAGTTAAAAATTTTTGTACCTCAAAGGACCGTATCAAAGAAAGTGAAAAGGCAACCCATAGAATGGGAGGAAATAATTGTGCACCATTCTATTTTTACATCATGGCACACCTGGAAAATGGTAATGCTTATAGGGGGCAGTTAGGGTACAGAGAAAAGGCTTCATATACTTAAAGGGGATTAATAGCCACCTCTGTGTCCTGGACCTACCAGCCACCCCAAGGATTGATAAGAAGCAAATCTCAGGTTGAAAATTTTTCCAATTTCCAAAACAACAGTGTGCCCAGAACACTGACTGGGTAGCTCTGTTCTAGAGGACAGGTTCTCAAATTTGGCTGTGTACTGTATCACCTGGGGAGCTTTTTTTTTAAAATTCAGCATTACTGAGATATATTCACATACCATGAAATCATCCATGGTGTACAATCAACTGTTCACAGTACCATCATATAGTTGTGCATTCATCACCCCAATCTATTTCTGAACATTTTCCTTATACCAGAAAGAATCAGAATAACAATAAAAAATAAAAGTAAGAAAGAACAACTAAATCATCCTCCCCAACCCACCCTATTTTTCATTTAGTTTTTGTCCCCATTTATCTACTCATCCATCCATACACTGGATAAAGGGAGTGTGATCCATAGGGTTTTCACATCACACCATCACCCCTTGTAATCTACATTGTTATACAATCGTCTTCAAGAGTCAAGGCTACTGGGTTGGAGTTTGGTAGTTTCAGGTATTTACTTCTAGCTATTCCAATACATTAAAACCTAAGAAGTGTTATCTATACAGTGTGTAAGAATGTCCACCAGAGTGACCTCTCGACTCCATTTGAAATCTCTCAGCCACTGAAGCTTTATTTCATTTCATTTCACATCCCCCTTTTGGTCAAGAAGATGTTCTCAATCCCACAATGTGGGGTCCGATTCATCCCCGGGAGTCATATCGTGCATTGCCAGGGAGATTTGCACCCCTGGGAGTCAGGTCCCATGTAGGGGGGAGGGCAGTGATATCACCTACCAAGGTCACTTAGTTAGAGAGAGAGATGGCCACATCTGAGCAAAAAAGAGGCACTCAGGGGGAGACTCTTAGGCAAATTATAAGCAGGTTTAGCTTCTCCTTTGCAGTAACGAGCTTCATAGGGGCAAGCCCCAAGACAGAGGGCTCAGCACATCAAGCTGTCAGTCTCCGATGTTTGTGAGAACATCAGCAACAATCCAGGTAAGAAAGTCCAACACCTCCGCATCCTCCCCCAGCTCCTAAGGAGGCCCTAAATATATATTTTTATTCTCCACCCAAATTACTTTGGGATGTATTGCTATTTCAGTCTAACCTATACAGACCTACCATATCTCACTTCCTATTCAAAGTTCCATGTAATTGTGGTGTTTGAACAAACTGACTATACAAGTTATATTGTTTAGAAAATATAGATCCTACACCAAATAAACATCTCTTCTCTTGGTCTCACATGAAAGTTGAAGTTTTAACATATAGTCAGTTTCAACCTTTACCATTTGGCCCAATTTGCCCTAGTCTTAACCAGATCTGCTTTATTCATATCTTTAATTGAAGTCTGGGCTCTTTTTCAGCTTTTTTTTTTTTTTTTTTTTTTAACAGTTGCTGTATGCATTAATACTGACATTCATATCTGCTGAGCTCTAACTCTGAGTTTCAGGTTTCACACAGATACCCAATGTTCCAGAGACCAATCAGGTTACACACAAGGGGATCAGCATCTCAGAGTTTGGAGACAGCCATCACAATTCAGGAATAGATTTGACTGCTGTAAAAACTTACAATCTAGGGACCATAACAATAATCATTTCCCTGTTAGGCTGTGCTCTAAGATTCAATTCTGAGTTTACACATTGTAGTTGTCCATATTGGTGAGGCATTATAATGTTTGCCTTTCTTTCTGGCATAGTTCATTCAAAATGTTGTCTAAAGGATCCATTCACCTCGTTGTGTCTCACAACTTCACTCCTTCTCGTAGTTGCTCAATATTCCATTGTATGCATACACCACAGTTCACCATTCTGTTCCTCAGTCAGTGTACCCTTAGGCCACCTCTACCCACTGCAAATCATGAATACTGCCTACATAAACACCCATGTGCAAATGTCCATTCATGTCTCTGCTCTCAGATCTTCCAAGTACATGCCCATAATGAAGTTGCATCCCTTGGGGAGCTTTTAAAACTCCACTAAAGCAAGGCTGCATCCCAGACCAAATAAATTCAAATATGTGATGAGATAGGATCCAGGACTCCCACATAATGCCAACACACAGTCGAGGTTGGGAACTATGCTTGGTAGTATCTCCCATCAGAATTACCTGGCATAACTGTTAAAATGCATATTCCCAGGTCCCAAACTCTTGAGTGGAGGGTCTGTGAAGTTGTATGGTAAAACTATCTCAAGTATATCTGGAAGCAGAATTGCTCTATATGAACTGGGTAGTGGGTAAGAGAACTGCTTTAGAGACACCTGAAAGCCCCTGTTTGTTGGAACAATCAACCCAAAGCAAGTCATCTTGCTTTTCCTGGTAACATCCATGTTTAAGTATCCATTCACAACTATTTTATGCAATGATCTGTCTAGCTGGACGGAGGAAAGTAAATTCAGATGCCTTAGAAAGGATCCCAGTGTGGAGTCTTCAGCCTTCTGAGGGGCTTCCATACGGTAGCTCTTTGCTGGTGTTGCCATAACCACTCCACATGCATGCATCTCATTGTTCATTGTGCCACGAAAAAGAAAATCTTTAGGTTCTAGCTAACAAACTCTTTCTTTGAGAGGCTGTAAAGAACAATGGTAAAGAACAGGCTCTAGGGCCAGACTGCCTGGCAGATCCTGGCTCCACTAGCAACTAGCTATGAAAGCAAGTTATGCAAACTTGGACAAGACACTTAATGTAATCATGACTTAGTTTCCTAATCTGTAAAAATAATTGGAATAATGGTACTACATACCTTCATGTTGTTGCCATGAAGATTAAATAGATGAATAATTATAAAATTTTCTAGCATTAGCACTTACGTGCTTAATAATGATTCATTTTATTGCTATTATTATCAGTTTACATTTCCCAGCTTTTATTTCCCAGTTCCTCACTCATTCAGATATTCATATAGTTATAAAATTCCTATTCCTTTATTCTCCTTGACTGTAGGAAAAGAAAAACAAAGTGGTAAAATTTCTTAAAACTTATTAAATCTTTTAGCGGGTAACAAATTCTGTATATTTTCTAAAATATACTAAGTACCTTTTCTCTCCATTTTTGTCACCATCATCAATAAATAATGTCAAGAAATTTACAAAATGATACCTTGACTGTGTCTACTTTAGTTTAATGCTTTGTGCTATTCTGATGCATTTTGTCCAAGGATCTCTAGGTCTTGGTATCCCATAACCTACTTTAATAGCTTGTTGTAGAGTTAAAGTAACCCTTTCAGGCAGGAAATTCTTTTTCATGTCAAAGTTTATTTGGTCATTCTGAGCTTTAATATCATTTTCTCTTGGTTTGGCTGTTGTACCCACTTAAAAAAAAAAAAGGACTTGTGGTAACCATTATTACACAGTATTTATTGTAGAAAGAACTTAAAATATTTTAAAATTACACAAGAATGTTACAATGTATTTTTATATTTTTTATTAAAGTTGCAGTTTAACAGAAAAATCATGCAAAAATATGTTTCCCTTTGAGTGAAATTTCATACATTAGACGTGTTTTTAAAGAAACACTAAAAGACTTGTTATTTGAAGCAATTTCAAGCACAAGGTGACCCTCACCAGTGACCCAGAGACCAGAATTCTGGGAACAACTATATGATATGAATTCTGACCTGAATGTTAATATAAACATATTACATACACACCAGTAATTAAAATAAATAATTTCAGAGACCTCTGTCTGGAAGAGGATGAATGAGCAGCCAATCTAACAGATATATTTTTAAAAGGGTCAAATTATAAAATCTTCTCACTTATGGTTTTTAATAATATTTAGCACTTTTGTCCCTGTAAAACAACTGGTCACCTAAACCTATCTGCTCTTTTGTCCTGGATAGAGAGATGTCAACAGCCAAGGTATTTTAAAATCATCACTACAGAAGCAAGCTAGTTGGGAGCTGGAAAATTCACAGAAAATTAATCCCTAAAATACATTTCAGGCATTTTTATTTTCAAGGGTTACTTCATCTTACAAAGCCAAATGTAGTTACTGAAACAGTGAAAATAATTAAGGCTAAAATCCCTCTTTAAGCTGTGAAAAATTTAGGTCACTTCAGGGATGGAATAATGACTATGTCAATTCTGCAAATCCCACAGGATCCAGGTCAGGGATCTACACACTGCAGGAGAAGAAACTTAATTTTAGATAACGTTTAAAGAGTATGATTATGGTGACTACAATGATGAAATACCTTTTAATTATGGCAGTTCACAACAAAAGAGATTATCATTTTAAAAATATTAGGTGTAAAAAATAAATTCCATTAACCATGCAAATGGTTTGAAAAATCTAACAAAGTAACTCAAAATCTTTAATAGTACCTTCTTTGTAAGAGCTGAGTCTACATCAGGGGCAAGACCTTATATATACATACCTATATACCTATGAATAGCTCTTTGCTAGGTAGGTGTTACTTTTCTAGTGCCTTCTTTGTGTATCTTTCTTGATTCTTTCTCTTTACTTTACCTACTTTATTCTATGGTTCTCTAAGTCCAGTTGACTTTGCCTCCTAAATATGCCTAAAATCCAAACACTTCTCTTCCTTTCACTGCCAATACCCTAATCCTGCCACCATCATCTGGTCTACCTGCTTCCACTCCCCCCCCCGCCCATCTCCCACCTCTCCCTACTAGTGGTTAGTGTGAACATTTGAAAATACAAATAGGATTATGTCCCTTACCTACTTAAAGCCATTCTGTTGTTTCTCAAGTCAAACAAAAGTAAATTAAAATGCCTTCAAGACCACTGTATGAACTGACCCTGACTACACCCCCCCAGCTTAATCTCTGAGAAGGGGCATGGGATAGTTTTGATAGGTGCGGTAGACACTGCTACTTGCAAACTTTATGTCAAGGCACCACTTCTTCCTTACTAACAGAACCTCAACTTTTAGGATTGGCAATTTCCCCAGCTTTCCTTGCAGTAAGAGGTGGTCATGCAACCAGATTTCAGTCAGTGAGCTGTATGTGGAGATGTATGCTGAGGCATTTCCTTCAAGTTTCCAGTGGAATACTACCTGCTCAGAGAGAGACTTTTTTTAATCATCCTTTATAAAATTAGATTCCCTAATGTTAGTCTTTAGGTCCCAAAATCCTATTTCTTCATAGCATTGATTAAAATTAGTAATTATATTATGTGTTTGTTGCTTTGTTTGTGTCTGTCTCTCAGACTCCTCTGAAGTTCTATGACAGAAATGATCATCTCTGCCTTATTAATGCTCTATACTGTCACCTTTCACAGTAGTAGCACTAGGTAAATATTCTAGGCAAGGGAATGAATAAAATAATTCACATATAAATATTTATCAAACATTATGACCTGTATTATAAATCCTATACTGCAATAAACATTTGCCACACTTTTATTTTGTTTAAGGTATTGTGCTTGGTGATGAGGGAGATAAAACAGTCAATATGACATGTCTCACTCCCTCAATAAGCACAAAACTAGTACAAAGAAAAACATACACATAGATAACCATAATGGGTGTTAGGTGTTATAAATGTGGCACAAAATCTGAAGGAGTTCAGAGGAAAGAGAAATCCCAACGAATAGGAGTGTTGGGAAGAGATCCCGGGAGAATTGGTGCTTAAGTTGACCATAAAGTTAAGTTATCATTTTAATGGGGGTAGGACATGAGGGTGAGTGGATGAGAGCAAAAGCAGCTCAGACTGAGCAAACTCCAAAGGCAATGAAACCAGAAATTCAGATTATGTGTGAGTAATGGGGAATCATCCTTCCAAATAAAAAAAAAGGAAAGAAAAAGAATTGCAAAGCAAATATATCATCCCTATTTGATTGCTTCTTAAAACTCCTTACCTTGTAGCATCACATAGTGATGACCCAGTTTAGTCTAAAGAATAAGGGCAACTGTGCTTTACCAGGTTGATTTGAGGAAACACACGATACAGATGGAAGCCAGGGGTAATGCAGAAACAAGGGATGGTGTCCTGTAGAAATCCTATCAATATCATTACACTGGGGAAGGGTGAGTAGAGAAGTTAACACAATTTAAAATTATATATGCCCAAAATGAGAATCAGTAAATACAAAAAAGAAAGACAAGAGTTAGAAGGGTAAGTACACAGATGATTAGATTAACAGAAAGGTAAAACAAGGAAGAAATGAAGAAATGTGTGATGGGTCAAAGTAATTAATCTCTGAATGCAGATCAGTCTGTGAACATTCTCTAGTTCTTTTCTCTTCAAAATGACTTTTAGCTTTGTTGTAGCCCAAGCATCATCACCAAAGGGAAAGTATAGAAAGAGATAAAGCTTAGAATCAAGTTTTGGTTATCTGTCAGAGAGTCTGGTAACACATGTGCATGCACACACACGCACACACACACACGTGTGTGCGTGCACGACAAATTTTCAAATCATTATAAAAAATGAGTTGCGAGGACTCACTTCTCTAATTTTGCCTTGCCAGTAACATAATGCACATGTGAAAAGCTATACACATATATTATATGTAATTCTATAGCTCTATATTGTTTTACAATGTGTGCGTGTGTATGTGTATATATATATATATATATATATATATATAATCTATATACACAGACAACTCTTATTTCTTGCATTATTTGACCCTCACAGTGCCTATGAGGAGGAAATAATATGATTCTTCTGTTTCACATTTTTAGATGTGGAAGTAAACATAAAGAAATAGCCACTTGCCTAAAAAATTAGAGTCAGTTAGTGCCCAAAGTCAGGCAGAAGCAAGATTTCAGAATTCTTTGAGTTCAGGGGATCTTTCTATTGTATTTAAAACAGCACAAAGACATCTCCTGTTGTAGCAGGTGAAAGAAAGATTAAGGTGGTGTCTCATATATAATCACTGGCCTAGATTTACACATCACATTTCTTCCAAGGGTTTTTCAGATATTATCTCATTTGTCTTCCAACATCCCTGAATGATAAGTAGGGGCAGATAGGTTCATCTGCATTCCCCAAGATGGATCACCTGGGGCAGAGAACAGTGAAGTCAGACTAGACTGAGCTGGCGGTGTCCCTCCCTGGGCTTTTTCCTCCAATCAGGGCAACAAAATCATGTGAGTGGAGTGGTGGGAGAATGGCAGAATGAGGAGATTCCAGAAGAAGGATATACCATTACTCTTTCTAACATCTCTAACATCTCTCTGTGCCTTGGCACCCAGGAATGTAGAACAGGTAACAGGATCTTGAATAGGATTTTTCTGGTTGCCCCAAATTGATGATTACTGTTTAATGCTGAGAACAGAAAGAATGTCAGTACCCCACATTTTGAACAGAGCTGCCAATAATAGGGGCTCCTCATCTATGCAGCTTTCTATGGTAGCTGAACTAGCCCTACTACCCCAAAACGTTAGCCACTCCAGCCTCCTGACTTCCCCTACCTTTCTATTAAAAAAATGGTAAAGGGGAGAGCGGGAAGAGGGGCATCAAGAGCTATACATTCTTGGCCTAATGTAAAGTAAAGCCTCCCCACCTGCCCAACAAACTTAGTAAGAGAGATATGAGAGGATTACTAATAAAAATTGGGATTCTAGCATCCAATTGGTTTCCATTTTTGCAAGATATTACTGATAGGCCCTGACTGTCTAAGCAATGGGAAAACAAGCTGAACAAAGACAACAAGTTAGAAGGAAGTTATTTCAGTGTAGCAGTTTGTACTTCACTACTTGGGTCCCATAGTCGAACGGGTACCATGGAAGAGGTGTCTCTGCTGGGTGAAGGAGCCTTACGTATCAAGAAGTGACAGAGTGTATCAATAGGATCAGGTTCAGGACACTGAACAGGAGGGAAGCCAACACAGAGCCCTCCAAAGAACTCATGCATGCCCCTGCGAGAGAGCTGGCAGCACAGTTAATGAGCAATAGCCTGGGAAGCAGCAACAATCAACAAAGACAGGCTTACACCGTCACGTACAAGACAACTCTTCTTTCTTCCCTTTTCTTTCTCCCCACCCCTCCACAAAGAAAAAGTGAGGGGAAGGAAGTATCCACAAGCCAACTAATCCCACCCTGGACTCCAAAGTGAGGAAGGGATAGCAGGAGTAGAAGCAAGCCTCCCCCACCCTCCCCCTTACCCACCCCCCCACTCCCCTACTCCCCGTCCAAGGATAAAGGAGCCACAGGCTTGGCCCATGATTTTGGAAATAAAAGCTTTGTACAAGAAATGGGTTTGGAGTTTTCAACTTGACAGAATTTGGGTTATGGGAAGTGACTTGAAAGTTTTGGAATCTGCCAAGGATGTTGTTAAGGAATCTGCTACCCAGCTGTGAAGAGGAAGTTGACATAACACAATAGGAGAGCAAGGACTGGTGAAAAATGAAAACATTTCATGTTTGTTTTCCCCAACCCCAGCCCATGCTGAGCCTTCTCAATAAACTAGACACACACAGATGCAAAAACCAACTGAGACCATGGAGGAGGAAAGGCAGGCTTTAGCAGCAAAAGAAGACTCTTTATGCTGCCCCATAGTGATGATTTACTGTAATAAAAACAACCCATAATGATAGGCAGAAGAAATAAAAAGAAGCCAACGTTTGTAACCATGCCTATTCAGCAGTGTGGGCAGTTTTCAGATTCCTATTTTTACACTCAGATGTGGGCAGTGCACATTGAAGAATCTAGAGCGGTTTACAGTTGACACTATAAGTAACATTTATTTCAGACATGTGGCTACATCAATTAAATGCCATGTGTATTCACAACATTAGTCATTTCACACCGCAGCTCAGTGTAATGCGTGTGCCTTGCAAAAGCGGCCAGGATTCAGTGAGGCATAAAACCACAAAGCATCATTATAGATCAAGCACCACTATTTCAAACAAAATATTAAACTTTTACAATTGTTTTCTTCTCCAAATTATTAATGCTGGTCAAAATAATCAATTATTTCCCTCACTTATGCAGCATAGCTTTCATTTGACCTTACTTTTTGATAATACAAATTGACCTTATAATTACCTTAATGCAATAATAACTTTGAAAAGTGTTTATCCCACATTATAAAAAGAAAACCATAAATTTTGCATAAAACATTAAAGAATAAACGGCTCTAATAAAATATTATTAGTATCATCTCTGTCTAATTTAAAAGATTCATTAATTAAGTTTCTGCAGGAGAATACCTAAGGTAAATCACATAAATGAAGAAGGAGAAATAAAGTGCAATATGATTATATAAATAGGTATTTTGGTATCACATAGGCAAATTGTCACTCAGTAATCTAGGTGCAGCTTAGCCTTATGACTTGTGGTCATAATGCAATGGAAAAAAGAGAATCCAGTGTGGGTTTCATTCTGTTCAACTGGAAAAAGTTTTCCTTATAGCCTTCTATGAGGCATACATTGTACTGAGGATTGTGCTAGACTCAGAAATTCAAAGATGAATAAGACAGTCAAAAGAACAGAATGTTGGGGAGAATGTTCTTTAATGTCAAAAGAACAGAACAAACATAAATGTCCTAAACTTTGAAAGTATTGCTATTAGAAAACTGCTATGTAACAAACCCATACTTGGGCAACAAAGTTGGTCATGCTTGCTGTATCAGTAAGGATCAGTAAGGAACAGATGTCACACTCAAAATGGTTTAACAAAAGAAGATTAAAGGAAAGGGCCATTTATAGAGACAGAGAAGGGTCAAGGGACCCAAAAAGGGCTGGTGAAGCACCAGGGAAAAAGCCACAGAGGGCAATCTTCACCACCTTTAGGGGAAGGGGCTAATGGGAGAGGGAGGGAGCACTTTTACTGGGAGCAGGTGAGAAACAAAGCCAGTAGAGCTGCAGGACAGGACAGGAACTGTGGCAGGAGAGGAAATCAGCCAATTCTAGAACCTCAGCAAAGACTGGGGATGGGAGTGGCAGTGGATAACTAGCTGGATGTCTCTCACCTTCCAAGCTCTGCTCTACGATGGGGCCTCACATTGTCTAGACACAATATAAAACCAGAAGTAAAGTAGCTCAGGTGTTGAGACCAGAGAGGCCAGTGCAGAGCAGAGAAGTGTGGAGAATGGGGAGGGAAGTGTGTGTGTATGGGCAGGGTGGGGGTGGAGGAGAACAAAAAGAATAACCAGCTTATTTGTTGAACTGGAATTTAGAATATAGTAAATGAGATTTCATCGGTAGCTTGAGATTTCAAAAACTTCTTCTGATCTTGGAAACGATAAACAATAAACAATATTGACCATAGCAAAACTTAGAAATTTCAAAGAATGTATTAAAATACTCTAGTCCTCATAGCATTTGATAACCTGGCATTCAGAGTCCACATCATCCATCTTCAATTAAAGACATGTCATACAATGTAGACTTCCTCCTGCCTGGTGCTACTTTGAACAGGAGACATAGATCTCAGCTTCTTTGGTACAAAGGGCATGTTCTCTAAGTCAGCTCCGAGACCTCTACTTCCATTGTCCTTAGAGCATGATTTTGTCAGAGACTCAATCAATGGCCCTTACCTGACAGAGACATTATTCTACATACTGTTGTGGGTTAGAAAACATGTAGAAGGAAACATAGAGAACTAAAAAATACATAAATTTAAGTTAAATGGAATATTTATATTAAGGACAAGCAATGATTAAATGTATTTTGGAATACGGAAATCGGAGTGAATCACGAAATTTACACATATTAGGCCTGGAGGGATTTATCCCAAATAATTACTTCACCACAGTCAGGTGAGGAAGATTTTACAGAGAGAATGAAATGTGAAGAGCTGTTTAATTGAAGGCATGGGAGATTTTTCTTGATTATTAATACTTGGCTATGAACGCGCCCTTCTCAATAATTCTTGGCATTTGAGGTATCATTGAATTCCTTAGAATTCCTATTCTTAGTTTTTTCATTAGTCAACTTCTTGTTCTCCTCATTTTTCATGACTCCATTCAAGAGAAAGATGGCATTTTTAATTTGAAAGAGAAAATTCTATGAAGGCATTTGCAAGTAGAAAAAAAGAGCAAGGCTTTCAAAGATACATCCATGGTTTTTCTCATGAATGAGTGGGCAGTGAAAAGGAATAATGAGTAATGAATTGAAGCTAGATATAGGACTTCACTATGAGGAGGCTAGTTCCACTTCTATCTGATATATGCAAGGCACACAGAATATTCTCCCAGGAATGGTGTGAGGACTCTGGTACAGCTGGCAGCTTTACTGTATCAATTTATGTAAAGAGGCTTAATTATAATCTAGGTATGCAAAAAAAAAAAAAAAAAAAAAAGTGAGGTGTCTACCTTTTATGTCATTCAATCTAAATATAAATCAGCATAGAAATACAAAATTCAAATGTTAACTGGCCAATTATATTGGAGGTTTCTATAATTAACAAAGCCTAATAGGTTCAGCACAATTTCATAAATAGCTATTTGATATACAAAAATTTGCATTTGTAATATAAGCAAACTTAAACAGAAAATACTCAGATAATCTAAGAACATGAGGAGAAAAAAAGGAAACCTTTTGTTTATTTTTCACTTGCGGATGGATAATCCCATCAACCCTTGCAGCATTGCTATGAAGTGGGGTGTTGTCATTAAAAATCAGGTTATCTGATAAATTCACATGTGAATTCTACCAAGTATTCAAGAAAGAATTAGTACCAGTCCTGCTCAATCTTCAAAAAAGTGAAGAGGAGGGAAAGCTACCTAACTCATTCTATGAAGCCAACATCACCCTAATACCAAAGCCAGACAAAGATACTACAAGAAAAGAAAATTACAGACCAATCTCCTTAATCAATATAGATGTAAAAATACTCAACAAAATACTTTCAAATCAAATCCAGCAGCACATTAAAAGAATTATACACCATGACCAAGTGGGATTTATTCCAGGTATGCAATGGTGGTTCAAAGCAAGAAAAAATAATGTAATATATCACATCAGTAAATTAAAGAGGAAAAACCACATGTGCTGGTTTGAATCTATTATGTCCTCCACAAAAGCCATGTTCTTAAATGCAATCTTATGGGGGCAGACTTATTAATCTTTTGAGTAGGGTGGAACATTTGATTAGGTTGTTTCCATGGAGATGTGACCCCCTAAACTGTAAGTGAGACCTTTTAATTAGACTATTTCCATGGAGATGTGACCCTGCCCATTCTGAGTGAGTCTTAATTAGATCACTGGATGTGATGGTTGGGTCCATGCGTCAACTTGGCTAGGTGACCCATCTGTCTGGTCAAGCGAGCACTGGCCTGAGGATTGCTGTGAGGATATTTGAGACTGGTTAATAAACCAACGGGCTGGATCATCAGTCAATTGACTGCAGCTGACTGATGACTCATCAAGAGGCATGCCTTCCACAATGAGAGAATGCAATTGGCTGGATTTGGTCCGGGTGATCAGTTGAAGGCTTATAAGCCGGACGTTAGACAACGTTCACTTCTTCTTTGGCTGCCCAGCGAAGCATTTCCTGGTGAGCTCGTCGGAGTTGCCAGTTCGTTTCCTGAGCAGTTCATTTCGCACGTTCGTTGAAAATCCCAGTTCATTTCCTGAGGAGTTCGTCGAAGTTGTTGGTTCGTTTCCTGAGGAGTTCATTGGACATCTTCCTTGGAGTTGACAGTTTGTTACATCTCTCATTGATTCTGTCTCCCTAGAGAACCCTAACTAATACACTGGAGTCCTTTAAGAAAGCTCAAGGAGAGAAGGAGCTCAGAGAAGCTGAGAAAGACATTTTGGAGAGAAGCTAAGATATGTAATCCAGAATTTGTCCCTGAGAGAAGATAAGAGCTGACACAGAGCCAGATACTTGGAGACACTGGGAGATGCAGTCAGAAGGACATTTGGAGATGCTAAGCTAAGAGATGAAGCCCAGAGTTTACCCTGCAGAAGCTAAGAAAGGACTCCCAGATGCTTACAGAGAAATGCCCCAGGAGAATGAAGCAGAGAGCTGAGAGAAGCTAAGAAAGACAGAAGCCCAGAGATATTTTGAAAGGCAACCCGGGAGCAAAGGAACAGCAGATGCCAGCCACATTCCTTTCCAGCTAACAAGCATGTTTCAGATGCCACTGTCCTTTCCTCAGTGAAGGTATCCTCTTGTTGATGCCTTAGTTTGGACACTTTTATGGCCTTAGAACTACAAATTTGTAACCTAATAAATCCCCTTTATGAAAGCCAATCCATTTCTGGTATTTTGTATAACAGCAGCATTAGCAAACCAGAACACCACATGATCATCTCGATTGATGAAGAAACAGCATTTGACAAAATTCAGCACCTTTTATTGATGAAAACACTTCAAAGGTTAGGAATAGAAGGAAACTTCTACAATATGATAAAGAGAATATATTAAAAACCCACAGCTAACATCATACTCAATGAGGAAAGACTGAAAGCTTTTCCTCTAAGAACAGGAACAAAACAAGAATGCCCACTGTCACTATGTTATTCACCATTGTGCTGAAAATTCTAGCTAGAGCCTTAGGCAAGAAAAAGAAATAAAAGGCATCCAAATTGGAAAGGAAGAAGTTAAATGTTCACTATCTGCAGATGACATGATCCTATATGTAGAAAATCCTGAAAATCTACAGTAAAGTTAGTAGAGCTAATAAAGAAGTACAGAAAAGTAGCAAGATACAAAATCAAAGTGCAAAAATTAATAGTGTTTCTATATAATAGTAAGGAGCAATCTGAGGAGGAAATCAAGAAAAAAATCCCATTTACAATAGCAACCAAAAGAATCAAATATTCAGGAATAAATTTAATGAAGGACATAAAAGACCTATGCACAGAAAACTACAAAAAAAAATTGTATAAGAGGAGAGGATCTAAGATGGCGGCATAGAAGGAGTGGAAACTAAGTAGTCCCGCTAGAACAACCTAAAAAAACCAGAAACAACTAGTAAATAATCCAGAATAACTGCGGGGGGACAAACGAGACCATCCACTCATCATACACCAACCTGAATTGGGAGGAATGCCCGAGCTCACAGCATAAAATCTGTAAGTAAAAACTGTGGATCCAAATTGGGAGAACCCTCCCCCCACAGCCCGAGCTGCAAAGCCTCGTGGTGCCAGAGAGAAGCTCTCTCCCAGCAAGTGAATATAGCTCAGCTGAGCTCCAACTGGGGTTTTAATTAGTGAGTATGAACTGCTCACTACAAGGTACAATCCCCAACAAGCAGACAGAGACTTTGGGTGACAACTGACCTTGGAGAGCCAGAGGGTTGTCTCGGACTAGCTCTGAAGGGGACTCTCTGTTCCTTTTTCAACTCCGTGGAGAAAGCCTCAGCCATTTTCAGTTCCTAGTGCTGAGACTTAGAGAAGGGTGGAGATAGCACAGGCAGAGAGAGACCATTGAAATGCTAATGACCTCTCCCTAGGGGGTCTATCTTCTCTAAGAGGAAAGGGGTGGGGCCCAGCTCTACTACCTGCTTTCCATTCTGAACCAGTCCCCAGAGCCTGAGGGAACACGGCCACACCTCCTTACACCAGTCAAGAATTATAGGCTAACAGGCACCACCTGCTGGGCAGAAAAGCACAGTGACTGGAGGCATCACAGGGTGTACCAATTTTCTAAGACACACTTTCAGGGAAACCAGATACTGAATATTTCTTCCTCCCGGGATCTGAGCCCGTTCTGGTCTGGGAAAACCTGATTAGGGTAACCAAGGAAACCATGCCTAGACAACAGAAAACTACAACCTGCACCAAGAAACATGCTGTTATGGCCCAGTCAGGGGAACAAACTTGCACTTCAACTGTGATGCAGGAATTGAAACAACTACCAATAAGTCAATTCAAAAAGTTTAGGGAAGATATGGTGAAAGAGCTGAACTATATAATGAAAGCACAGGACATACATAAGGTAGAAATTGAAAGTTCAAAAAATCAACTGGCAGAATCTATGGAAATGAAAGGCACAACACAAGAGATGAAAGACACAATGGAAACATACAACAGCAGATCTCAAGAGGCAGAAGAAAACACTCAGGAACTGGAGAACAAGGCACCCAAAAGCCTACACACAAAAGAACAGATTGAGAAAAGAATGGAAAAATACGAGGAACGTCTCTGGGAACTTAAAGACAAAATGAAAAGCAAGAATTTATGTGCCATTGGTGTACCAGAAGGAGAAGAGAAGGGAAAAGGGGCAGAAGCAATAATAGAGGAAATAATCAATGAAAATTTCCCATCTCTTATGAAAGACATAAAATTACAGATCCAAAAAGCACAGCGTACCCCAAACAGAAGAGATCTGAATAGGCCTACGTCAAGACACTTAATAATCACATTATCAAACATCAAAGATAAAGAGAGAATCCTGAAAGCAGCAAGAGAGAAGCAATCTATCACATACAAAGGAAGCTTGATAAGACTATGTGTGGATTTCTCACTAGAAACCATGGAGGCAAGAAGGAAGTGGCGTGATACATTTAAGATACTGAAAGAGAAAAACCACCAACCAAGAATCCTATATCTGGCAAAACTATCCTTCAGATATGAGGGAAAGCTTAAAATATTCTCTGACAAACAGACAATGACAGAGTTTGTGAATAAGATACCTGCTTTACAGGAAACACTAAAAGAAGCACTGCAAACAGAAAGGAAAAGACAGGAGTGAGAGATTTGGAAAACAATTTTGGGAGATAGTAGCACAGCAGTGTAAGTACACCGAACAAAGATGGCTGTGAATATGGTTGAAAGAGGAAGGCTGGAATCATGTGGGACACTAGAACAAAAGATGAATGATAGAGACTGGGACTGTGTAACTCAGGGAAACCTAGGGTGCTCAACGATTGTAATAAAAGGTACAAATATGTTTTTACATGAGGTAGAACAAATGAATGTCAACATTGCAAGGTGTTAAAAATAGGGTGGGATTGGGAGGAAAATACAATCAATGCAAACTAGAGGCTAGAATTAACAGAACCATTGTATTATGCTTCCTTTAATGTAACAAAAGCAGTATACCAAAGCTAAATGTATATGGGGGGGCGGTGGGGAATAGGGGAAGAGTATGGGACTCCTGGCATTGGTGATGTCTGACTCTTTATTCTACTTTAGGTTAATGCTATCTTTCCTTTTGTTGCTTTCCAGCTATCAAGTTTTTTTGTTTGTTTTTCTCTCTTTCTCTTGCCTTTTTCTTTTGCCTCGCTGCCTTCCTTGACTCTTCCTCCATCTTTGTGGAAGAAATGTCCTTATATAGAGTGGCGATGGTGCTCAATACATAAATACGTCACTACGCAGGAAACCAATGATTGTTTACTTAGGATGGAATATATAGTGTTTGAACAAAACCATCTTAAAAGAAATGAGTTGATGAAGAAAGCTTGAGGGCACTACACTGAGTGAAATAAGACAGACACATAAAGGCAAATATTGCAGGGTCTCACTAATATGAACTAATTACAATATGTAAACTCACAGACATGAAATATAAGTTACCAGGATACAGAATGAGGCTAAAGAATAGGGAGCAGTCGCTTATCATGAGCAGAATGTTCAACTAGGGTGAAAAATATTTGGAAATGGACAGGGGTGATGGTAGCATGTAATGAGAATAACTAACAGTGCTAAAAGGTGTGTGAATGTGGTGGAAAGGGTAAGCTCAGAGTCACGCATGTCACCAGAAGGCAAGTTGGAGGTTAAAAGATGGGAATGTATAAAACAGTGAATTTTGTGGTGGACAATGTCCGTGATTAACTATACAAATATTAGAAATCTCTCTCACGAACTAGAACAAATGTATGTTGCTACAACTAGAGGTTAATAATAGACAGGCATATAGGGAAAAAATATATACCTATTGCAAACTATATACTACAGTTAATAGTATTTTAACATTCTTTCATCAACAGTAACAAATGTACTACACCAAAACTATGAATCAATAATGGAGTGGGGGCATGGTTAGGGTATGGGAGAATCTGAGTTTCCTTTTTTTCATCTTTATTTCTTTTCTGGAGTAGTGAAAATGTTCTAAAAATTGAAAAAAAAATAATTGTGTTGATGGATGCACAGCTGTATGGTGGTGCCGTGGGCAACTGATTGTACACTTTGGAACTCTGAATACTTGTATGGTATCTGAACAATCTCAGTTAAAATATATATATATATATATATATATATACACACATAAAAATAGATTGGGGTGATGAATGCACAACTATATGATGGTAATGTGAACAGCTGATTGTACACCATGGATGACTGTATGGTATATGAATATATCTCAATAAAACTGAATTTTAAAAAAATATAAAAGAAATCAAGGAAGACCTAAATAAATGGAAGTGCATACTATCTGTGTTCATTGATTGGAAGACAAAATATAGTTAAGATGTCAATTCTACCCAGATTGATTTATAGATCCAATGCAATACCAATTAAAATCCCAATAACTTACTTTGCAGAAATAGAAAAAATGATAATAAAATTTATTTGGAAGGGCAGTTTGCCCTGAGTAGCTAAAAATGTCTTGAGAAAAAAGTGAAGTGGGAGGTCTCACACTACCTGACTTTAAAGAGTATTACAAAGCTACAGTGGTCAAAACGACATGTTACTGGCATAAAGATAGGTATACTGACCAATAGAATTGAACTGAGTGCTCAGAAATAGACCCTTTCATCTATGGACAATTGATCTTTGATAAGGCAGTCAAGATGAATCAATTGGGACAGAGCAGCTTCTTCAATAAATGGTGCTTGAAGAACTGAATATCCATATCCAGAAGAATGAAAGAGGATCCCTATCTCACCCTTTATACAAAAATTAACTCGAAATGAATCAAAGACCTAAAGATTAGAGCAAAGATCATAAAACTTTTAGAAGAAAATGTAGATTTCTTAAACATCTTGTGATAGGTGGTAGTTTTCTTAACCTTACACCCTAAACACAAGCAATGAAAGAAGAAATAGATAAATGGGATCTCCTCAAAACTGAAAACTTTTGTGCATCAAAAGATTTTGTCAAGAAAGTAAAAATGCAGCCTACTCAATGGGAGACAATATTTGGAACCACATTATCAGATAAGAGTTTAATATCCAGAATATATAAAGAGATCCTACAAGTCAACAACAAAAAGACAAACAACCCAATTGAAAAATGGTCAAAAGATATGGACAGATACTTTTCTGGAGGGGAAATACAAATGGCTCAAAAATATATGAAAAGATGCTCAACTTCACTGGTTATTAGGGTAATGCAAATCAAAACCACAATGAGATAATGTTTCATACCTACTACAATGGCCACTATCAAAAAAAAATAGAAAATTAAAAGTGCTGGAGAGGATGTGGAGAAAGAGGTACACTGAGTCAATGTTGGAGGGAATGGAAAATGGTGCAACTGCTCTGGAAGGCAGTTTGGTGGTTCCTCAGGAAGCTAAGTACAGAATTGCCTTATGATCCAGCAATCCCATTACTAAATATATACTCAGAGAAACTGAAGGCTAGGACATGAATGGCCATTTGTAAAGCAATGTTTATAGCAGCATTATTCATGACTACCAAGAGATGGAAACAGCCCAAATGTCCGCCAATGGATGAGTGGATAAACAAACTATGGTATATACATATGATAGAATATTACACGGCTGTAAGACAGAATAAAGTCGTGATGCATGCAACAACGTGGATGAAACTTGAGGACATTATGTTCAGCAAAATTAGCCAGAAACAAAAGGACAAATACTGTATGGTCTCACTATTATGAACTAACTATCATGAGCAAACTCAGAGAGTTCAAGCTAAGAACACAGGTTATCAGGAGGTAGAAAGAGGCATTTGATGCTGAAGGAGAATAGAATGTTCAACAGGATTGATTGTAAAGATCCAGAAATGGATAGCACAATACTATTTGATGGTAGCACAATAGGGTAAGTATAATGAACAAAGCTGAATGTGAGTTTGGTTGAAAGAGGAAGGCTAGGGGCACGTATGAAACCAGAAGGAAAGACAGAGGCTAAAAACTGGGACTGTATAACTTAGCAAGAACTAGAGTGGACAACGATGGTGATTAAATTTACAAATATAAGAAAGTTTTTACGTGAGGGAGAACAAGTGAACACCAACATTGTAAGGTGTTGAAAATGGGACACAATATGGGAAAAAATACAGCCAACGCAAACTAGGGTTTACAGTTAACAGTAACATTGTAATATTCTTCAATTAATTGTAACAGAGGCAATATACCAAAGCTAATTGTAAACAGAGGGGGATATAAGGGAGGGGTATGGGATTCTTGGTGGTGTTCTCCTTTATTATTATTTTTTTATTCTTTATTCTTTTTTTCTCTTCCTTTTTTTTTTTTTTTTTGCAAAAGAAATGGAAATGTTCTCATACAGATTGTGGTGGTAAATGCATAATTATGTGATTATACCAGGAGCTATTGATTGTTCATTTAGGATGGACTGTATGGTATGTAAATAAAACTGTTAAAAAAATAAACAGAAAGATACAAAAAAAATCGTGTTATCTAAAATGCATTGATGTACTATTTGGAATTCTAATTTTAAAACTTTAAAGAAGTACTATGGTATGGATACAGCAGGGAATTAAATTTTTCAAAAATACAAAACAAAACTTTGGAACAATCCTTAAATCAACACCATACTTGTTAATACGAAGATTCATGTGTTTATGTTACCTGTTTCCAACCAGCATTTTCTCTATGATCCTTTTCTTCTGAGTTTCTGGGGGGAAAATTCTGTTTGCACCATCTTTTATCAAGGCCCTTGGTTTCCACTTCAATAAAGGCTATTAATTGTTCTCACATCACAGGAGAATACGAGGAGATAAGGTGTAAATTTTCCTGTTTTATGTCACAAAATGGAATTATCTGCATTTGGAATGCTTCTAATTTGCTTCTCCAGAAGGAATCTCCCATTTGTTTTTATTGATTAAGATTTTAGATTAGTCTGTCCTTAACTATACATATTTGACAGTCATTAGGAGGAGTCTAATTTGACTCTACTCCATTCTTTTTTTTTTCAATTATTTCCTTCTCCATTCAGAAACCAAATTGTTGAAAAGCTCTTGTACGATTATCTGCATGATTTTTTTCCTACCTTGGTTCAAATAGGTTGAAGACGGAAGAGTGAACTTTCTTTAGAACATAATTCCCAGGATCTGTCCCAATTCTCAAACCTGGCCCTTATGCGTAATGCCTAACAGATATTAGAAATATCTGATGTGTGTCAGTAGCAATAAAAACAATTACATGTGCGGAATTCTTGGTGTGCCATGAACCCTTCTATATTGATATATTTTTTTAAAATACTTCTAACAATTTATGAGGAGGTGCTACTCCTATCTCCATTTAATGGAAAATAAAACTGAAGTTTTAGTTATGTTAGTTAACTTGCCTAAGGTCACAAGGTTAGTAACTAGCAGAGACTGGACTTAAACTCACACCTGCTGATCACCAGGGATTGTGTACTTAACCTTATGTTCTGCTGCTTCCACAAATAAAACATCAAACTAAGTCACACTAGGGGCACTCAAGTTTGAGGATTTGTGCCAGGCACCCCCACTAGAATCGGGTTAGAGACCTACCCCTGCTACGTTGAGTAAATAGTTTATCTATTTGGTCTGATCCCAATATGTTCTCTAGGCTGTGGTAATTATGCATTGCACATTCCTATGAATTTAACCTTGATCTAAAGACTGTAAAGCAGGGCAACAGAAAATCAAGAGTTGGAAATGTTCCGTCCCAGGCCTGGAGAGTGAACAAATAAGGAGAAGCCCATCACCCAGCTGTATTTTTCTTCCCTCTATATTAAGATACCCAATGAACTACTATGCAAAATCTTCTACTAAGCCATGCTGCCTTTGTAATCATGTGAGCTGTCCTAGGCCAAACAATGGAAAACATTTCAAAGCCCAAAATGATCCAGCAAACCAAAGGTCACTGCCCTTGCTCCTGGAATTAAAATAGTTACTTCTTTCCCCACACTTCTTCAAACTAACATTGTAAATTAAAGTCATCATTATAATCACAAATGGTTTGGTATCAAGGGATGATTCTCCTCTGTATCCCTAGTTCCAAGCATTGGTTTGAGTTGCATTATGGGATTTTCAATAGACTACCAATCATCTTCTCTCTAGGTGGTACCATTATCAACTAAAACTCAGTATCTCCCAGACCAAATATTTCCTTCTCTTCCCATATTCTACATTTCAGGCAATGGCATTCCCCATTTCTTCAATTGTGAAATATTCATAATTAGTGCCTTTTCCTTAAGGTTCTGCACATTAATAATTGTTGTCTATGTAGTATGCAGCCAATTTTTTTTTAAAAAAAGTTTTGCATATCTGCTTGGTTAGTCATTTAAAAGTGATTTAATGAGAAACTCCTTTGCACCATCCCCAATGTCCAGACACTGAGGCTACAGAGTGACAAGAGATATTGCCTGTGGGTGAGACCAGCCCTGTCATCATGGGATTGAGAAAGCAATCTTGACCAAAAGGGGAAAGAGAAATGAATCAAAATAAAGCTTCAGTGGCTGATAGATCTCAAATAGAGTCGAGAGGTCAATCTGGAGATTTTTCTTATGCATTATATAGACATTCCTTTTTAGTTTCCAGTGTATTAGAATAGCTAGAAGGAAATATCTGAAACTGTTGAATGGTAATCAAGTAGAATTGATTCTTTTGATAACTGTATAATTATATATCTTTTATCTTATGACTATGTGATAGTGAAAACCGGGTGACTGATACTCCTTTTAACCAACGTATGGGCAGACGAGTAATAAAATAATGACAAAAAATATATAAATAATAGGGGGGATAAGGGGTATAGGATGGTTTGGGTGTTCTTTTTACTTGTTTTTTTTTTTTTTTACTTTTTATGTACTTTTTCTGTATTTTGGAGTAATGAAAATGTTTGAAAATTGACTGTGGTGATGAATGTACAACTATATGATGATATCGTGAGCCACTGATATACACTTTGGATGACTGTAGGGTGTGTGAATATATCTTAATAAAATTGAATTAAAAAACATTGCCTGTGATTCAAAAGGCACATACTATGGGTTTGATTGTGTCTTCCATAAGATATGTTGAAGTCCTACTTATTTGGAAATAGGGTCGATACAGATAGAAGTAGGCAAGTTAAAACGAGTTCACACCAGAGTGGCCCTTAATCCCATATGACTGGTGTCCTTCTAGGAAGGGGACAGGAGACAGACACACAGAGAGAAGACGGCCATGTAACAGGGGAGGCAGGATTGAGTTAGGCCACAAGCCAAGGATCACCAAGGATTAACGGCCACTACCAGATGGCAGGAGAGCAGCATAGAACTGATTCTTCCCTACAGACTTCAGAGGGAGCATGGCCTTTCAGACTTCCAGCCTCCAGAACTGTGAGACAATAAATTTATGTTGCTTTTAGCAACCTGATTTGTGATACTTTAATACAGCGGCCACAGGAAAACAAGAGAGCCTACAATCTTCTTAAGGAGCATGCAAGGAAGAAGGATGTTCAAATTACTCAATAGTTATTGCTGAAATATATGTTTGCTCAAACTTTCATGGGATCAGAGACAGGGGTGACTTACGTTAACTGAATGGGGTATCAAGAAATGCTTCCCAAAAGAGGTGTGCAGGAAACAATAGGGAGATGGGAGTAAGAAAAGAATTGGTGAAAGGGAAAACAGTGACTGCAAAGGAATAGAGGTATGATAGAAAGTCCAGTGATCTAGGAACAAACAAGCATTTTTAGCAACTGTAGGACTCAAGGCAGAGTAGGAGAGTGAAAGGAGATACATGAGTGATGTAAGGCTAGGTTGCTTCTAGAAGAGCAATGTATGCCAGGCTAATGAGCTCGGATATTTCCCCATAGGTGATGGTGAGCTGCTGGAGTATCCTAAGCTTGGGAATTGTATGTGCCTATGTGAATTTTAGAGGAAAAAAATTACTCTGGCATTGGTTTAAAGAGCAAAATGGAAGTAAGATGGAATTTACCAGGAGACTAGTTTAGAGGCTACTGCAATAGTTGGTGTCAGGAATATTAAAGACCTGAACTAAGGCATTAGTAATGAGAAGGCAGAAAAAAAGGGAGAGGTACAAGAGATTCAGGAAGTGAATTAATAAAGATTAGTGACTGTCTAGAGGCAAACAGGAAAGAACACTTAGGAAGATGCTCAGGATTTAAGTTTATGAAATTTAGTCATTTATTGAATTAACAAAGGGGCAAAAACAGGTTTGAAAACAGGAGGGGAGATGTCTGCAGCACTGGACAGTGTCTGCATTCTGATATTGAAGCAGGTATTTCCACCTATGAGGATGCATTTCAGAAGAAATATCAATGAAAGCACAGAAATTGGGGTCTGATGCAAAAGTGATGCCAAAGATTAATCTGAGGGGGTGAAACACAGAATCCTAAAGAATATCAGCAATTGAGGGTGGATTTAAAAAATAAGGCTACATAATAATCTGGGCAAAAGAAGCTGGAGTAGAACCAAATTGCATCAGGGATACTAAGGGAAAAGAGTTTCAAAGAGGGGATTATCTACAGTATAAATGCCACAGAGATTTCAAGTAATTAAATGCTGGCTTTAATTGGTTTGAGATATTGTACATTATTTACTGCCATGGCAAAGAAGTATTAGTGCTTTGTTAGCTATAGAAGCCAGACTGCAGTGTTGATGAAGAAATTGTGTTAAATAACAATCATACTTGCTAAAATTTCAACAGTGATGGGATGGAGAGTTACATGATTACATTGGGAGGACTGAAAAAAAATGGAAGGTATTTCTTAGTTTTGTTTTGTAAAAATGGAAAAGACTGAAGGTTGAGTATATGCTGAAAGAGAAATAGCAATGAAGAAGAAGAATTTGAAGAAAGAGGTACAGCAGAGAGAAGTAGACCTCGTTTTGGTCACCTTTTTAAGTAGGTGCTGTTATCTACATTTTATCAAAGATAAAACTGAGTCTCATGGACTTAAGTACATGTTACATCACAGCTAGTTAGCAGAAACCATACGACAAAATCCTATAGCTTCTTACTTTAAGCCTGCTGCTTTCCATTCCCTCACAGCTTCACCTAATCCCTAGCCACACTGCATCAATTCTAAGAAATATTCCACTGCCACTTCCCTAAGGCAGGTTGACTTCACTCCTAGACAACCAGATCATGATATCTTGGAAAGAGCGGTGAGATTCAGTTCAAAGGACTTGAGTTCTAATTGTTTTCCACTAATATCCTAGTTATGTTAGTTTGGGCAGTTACTTAAACTCTGTTTCATAATTAATGAATAGCTGATAATCACAACTGACAATTACTTCTCTAGTGTCTTTATGGAAGCAAATAAGAAAATATCTCAGGCTATAGGACATAACTATACAGATGTAACACTCAGATATAATTATGAAATATTAAAAATTTAATCAAATTGGTTTATTTGCCTCCAAATTTTGCCCTTCAAATTTATTCTGCAGACCAATTGTAGGTAACTATGCTAAAAAAAATCATGATATCACTCTCCCATTCAAAGAAAGTTTTGTTTATCTAGGATGAATTCTACACTGTGCCACCTGACAGGCTCTACTGGCATCACTTAGAAGGAAAGATGGTCACACTAGTCCCATGAACGAGCCCTGATCATTCTGGGTTCTGTTCCTGCTTATTCTCCACCTATAATAGTCTCCTCATTTCAGCACAAATCACTTGCTGTCTTGCACTCTGAAATTATACTCTATAGTTCTATGTGTCTGTGTCTTATTTTTCTCACCCCAAAACACATTTTTAATTAGAGAGAAAGTAAGAGTCTGAGCTCCTTAGGGTATGGCAGAAACCCAACTCAAAGTAATTTAAGCATAAAAGTAAGAAAGAATAAAAGAAAGAAGGAAAGAGGAGGAGTAAGAATGGCAGGGAAGGGAAGGGAGAAAAGGAAGAGGAAGGAAGGAAGGAAAGGAGAAAGAAACGGTAGGGGATGTTGGAATTTGTCAGCTTACCTAAAGAATCCATGGGTTATTATTGTTAAGGCTCATTTGGATCCCGGTGCTTAAAAGTCAGTTGAACTCTCAGAGTTCTAATTCTTCTTTTTGTTAGCTACATTCTCAGACAGTTTCTTCCTGAGAGATAACAGAATTACAGCTGGGAGCCTCATTTCAAATCCTAACAGTTTAGTAATTCTAGTAAAAGGAGGGCTTTTTCCTCCAGTATTTCCAGGGAAAAAAAAATCCTGGTAGATCAGCTAGTGCCTGACTGGCCTAAGAGCACATGCCTAGGAAACTTATGATGGAACACACCAACAGACTAAGTAAGAGTAATACCGGTATGGACATTCATTCTCTCATTTATACCTTCCTTACAGATTAGAAAACAGAAACCCAGGGAAGTTAACTGACTTGCTCAAGGGCATAGATAGCCAGTACTCAAACCCAAGTCTGTTCATCCTCAATGCCCATATTCCAGATATAAATAAATGTCATCATAATAGTCTATTACTAGTCTGGGACAATGTCCAGCAGTACACTTTGAAAAACTGCTCATTTTCACGAAGCACACTAACCACTGCACAATGAGTCCCCATGGAATTTATTTAGAGTTATAAAACTCTTTTAGGGTTTCTTTTTAAATAAATCAACCAGACAGAAATACTTAAGACTCCAAATATATTCCTCAAGTATTATATCTACATAATATAATGCTGTGATTGAGTAAAGGAAAGAGAGAAAGAAAGAAAACTAAAAGAAAGAAAGAAAGAAAGAAAGAAAGAAAGAAAGAATTAAAGAAAGGGAGGAAGGGAGGGAGGAAGGGAGGGAGGAAGGGAGGGAGGGAAAGAAAAAGGAAAAATATCAGTTGCAGTTGGTTCTTCAATGGAAAAGGGCAGAGGGGGTTGGGAGGCATTTCAATGATGTATAGGTCTCCCTTCCCACGTCCTTCATTTCCGGTGTGACTTCTGACAGCTGATAGGGAGGTGTGCTTCTGACCTAGTATCTGGGCACATTCTTGGGGATGAAAAATGAGGTTGATGACATCGCTTCTATTCTTACCATGAGTAAGCATTTCCTCTCCAGGCAGGAATGTCAGCTCAGACTTTTCATATTGGAAGTGAGTACTCAAGTATCTTTACTACACTGATTCCTACATTTGATATCACCACAAACAGTATCTGACATGATATCTTAAGTAGATTTTACCTCATTCTAGGCCCTGAACCTGCCTACAAAAGAAAAAGGAAAAAAAAAATTAGAAGAGCAAGCAGCACACTTCTCTTTTGCACTTGAAATACAGAGGGTTTTAAAATGGAATAATTTTTTTTTCTTTGCCAAAATAGGGATCAATCTCAAAAGGCTTCAGGCTCTCACAATCACTATTTTGAAAATCTGACTCTGTATTATGCAGCATGGTGGAAACAGCTCTGATTGAAGTCCCATGTCCTGTATATGTCATAAATTCTATTTTTGCATCTATATTGAATAGATTGGTGCCCTTTTATAAAGCAGAAAGTGTTTGAGAAGATGAATAGAGTAACAGCATTTGACCTTTTTAAGGTTCTGAAAACCTAAGATCATAAATCTCAAATACTTAGAGAAAAATGTGTTATCAGTGAAATTGTTAGAATTAATATCATCAAGGCTTAAAATACACAAGTGAAAATACCGCTGTGGTAAAATATAATAGATATCTGGACAATAAATATTATTTGTCATGGTATTACGGTCATTTTAGAGTATAGCAATGAAAAAGAACACTCTTTATCTGGAGATAAATTGCTTGGTTCAAACCCAGGCATTTCTACTTTACCTCTCTGTGACTCAATTTCCTCACCTAGAAAACGGGGATGATACTAGTAGTATCTTTCCTTTAGTGTTCCTGTGAATATTAAATGATCAAATATGTAAAGCCTAGAGAACAATGTGTGATGCAGAGCAGTGATATTAAGGGTTTGCAGTTATGATGATAAGGATGATGCTTAGATATTTAAAATATAAATAAAACATATTTGAGCATAAATATGAAAGGTAAGGAATCATTTGGGAAATACTATCTCTTATATTCCCAGTTGAGAGTCTTTCTGTGGTTATTGCTAAAACATACAACAAAAAAAATGTCCAAAGTTAATCATGGTATTGAAATTTAAATAAAGATTATAATAATAATAACAATAATAGCAACTAGTATGCATTGGACAGTTACTATTTATCAGGCGCTATGCTAGAAGCTTTACGACAATTATCTCATTTTGTACTTACAACTGCCCTATATATTAGGCACTATTATTATACCCATATTGTTGCTGAGTTAACTGAGGTCTAGAGATGTTAAGTAACTGGCCCAGGCTTAAAGAGTTTATAAGTGTCAGAGCCTGAATATAAACCCTGGTTCAAATAAGCCACAACCCACAATCTTAACCATATTTCAGAGATCATTGCTCTAAGCAAAAATTCATTTTTCATGTTAGCATTTTTATGACTTTCTTCAATGAGCTTGCCTTCTCAGCAAAATTCATTTGAAATATAGAAGATGTAGAAGAAAGAAAATTAAATATATATTATATATATAAATACATATATACACATATATATATATGTATGTGCATGTGTGTATATATATATGAAAAGACTTCCCATCTTGCATGATTTGAGACATGGGGAAATTGAGCATATAAACCATAACTAAATGCAATTTCAATATATTCCTTCTCTCATTCTTCCACCTAATTTTCTTTTGTCATATTTATCTTGGATTCCTGGATCTTGTTAAACTAGTCAGGACAATGTTTTCATTGACATTATTATAAATATTAAGGAATGACCAGATAGCACTAATCTCTTCATGTGGATTAAGTAAGTCATTTTACTTATGATCTTCACATAGTATAATTTCTTTGTCAACAGAATCTCCCAGCACATCACAAAAAAATTTCTCATTTCCACTTGTTACCCAAATGTGGTAGGTCCAAGGAAGGCATTTTATAATTTCTCATTTGGTGAAATAGATCCAAGAAAGGATTTCAATAGAAATAATGTTGTTGAAAAAAATTAAAGACAAGACCAATTACCAAGAAATCTCCAGCTCTCTCTTCTGGAACCCCCATCTATCCCCTACCCCAGAATTTCCTGGAGCTCACTACAGTTTGCCCTTGTGTCCTGTCTTATCTACAAATATGCTTAAAAATACTGACACTAATATAACATTTCTGGATGTTCATTCACTATACTTCTTCCCCTTTTTTGCTAGCCAGTCTTTACTCTCTTATCACACACTTATTCTTCTATCCCAGGGATTCTAGGTTTTTCTCAGCACCTAACTACTTTCTGAAAGGCCAGTGACCTCCTAATCACGAAGCCCAATACCTTTTTTCATCTTCCTTGATATCTCAGTACAGGCAGGCAATAACAACCTTTCGCTTCATCTTAAAACCATCTGTAATTTGGTTTCCAGGACACTGCACTGATTCCCTCCATTGTTGTCTTTCTTACTGCTCTTTATCTCTTTACTGAAACGTCATCATCTCTCATTCTCCATGTCAGTATTTCTCAAGCTTCTAACTTGCTCATTTTCTCCTCTTTTTTTTTTATTCATGCTCTCATTTTCAAAGATTACATCCGTAAGGATGTCTTCCAAATCTTTATCTCCAACCCTGTGGTAACTGTCCAATCAAAAAATCATTTCTAACTTTTTTCTTTCTTGCACACTGTAATACAGGGAGTTTGAAAAGCCATAAACTTGCTTTATAAGCTTCCCTTGTTATCACTGGTGGCAATGGGACCCAGTTCTGGCAAAAGAGAGTCTGAATCTATTTGGGGAAGCTGGGATAAGTTTACTTACTTGAATAAAAAGGACAGAATCAGGTAGTACTAACCCCTTCTCCCTTGCTTCCTAGATTATAAAGCAATCATAATTCCTTGGGACTTCCGTAACCATTTGCAACCATGCAGTGAGAGAAAAGCATGTGGACAAAGGGCAGTATGAATAGCATAGAAAGGTTGAAAGACAGAAAAATCCTGGAACTTTGATAACATCATTAAGCATCTAAACCAACATCAGCAACTGCCCACATCTGGACTTTTTGCTATGTGAAAAAAAATAGACCTAATTGCTTAAGCTACTGTCAAACATCTATTTCTAGACAATATAAATGTTCTTACTTTCCCCTAATTCCAAGCAACTATTTCCAAATGACTACTCAGATATTTCCATACAGATATCACAGCTTCATGTCTAGTTTTATCATAATGAAAATCATATAATTGATTAAAAGGTGCCTGTATTTTTGTCATCTCTTTATATTTCCTCAATACCCCTGAGCAACATTTTACAGAGAATAAGTATAAAAGCATCTGAGTGGATTAGTAAATTGTGACATGACTAAATACATCTCTATGAACTTACACTTATTGGAAACAGCATTAAGATATATAGTCCTCCTGCCCCACTTGAATATTTTTATCTTCTCATGATTATCATCATCCTGGGATAAGATTTCACAGGAACTTGACAACAGAGCTTAACTCCTCCTGGATGTCAGTTCATCCACAGTGAAGTTTCACATGCCATGACTCTGCTACCTTGAGACAGGCACCAGATAATCCTGATTTATAATTATAATAGCTATGACATGGCTACTTAAGATAGGGGTTATCAAAATTGAAATTAACAAACAGAAGGTCATTGGGACATTTTTGCACACACACTCATATCCAGTGACTCTGTTGGCATGATGTATCCTCTAAAGCATATACTCTGGCCATCCACAGAGCCTTTAAAAAGCAAATGTACCCCCTTCCATGGGATCAATTTAAAGAGGATGCTCTAACCACTTCAGCAGTGAATTGACTAAAAGTCATCATCAAACCAAGATTTCATGGCTCTGTCCCCCACAGAAGCTTTGAACAACTAGCAAGAAGTGGTAGAAACATCTTTGTCAAAGCTCCAGAAAACAGTTAAAGGGCTGCAGTAACAGGGCAAGTGCCAAATCAATAAAATGGCTCTTAAAAGCAGTAGGATTTAGTGGTGACCTGGCTGTTCCCTCCCCCGCCCCTTACCAGCTCCATGCAGAGATGGCCTGCACTACCAGTGCAGATCCCTGGTTCTGCTTCCGGAGGGAGCACAGTAACCCTCGTGCACATACTGGGACCATGTATGTCATCCAATTTGCCTGGTGGTGGCCTGAGGGACTCACCATTCCAGAACTTACCTTGCATATAGAAGGCAGCTCACCTACACGATGCTATGGGAGAGCAGTCAAGGGGCTGCTTGAGGCAAGGGATTACTTGCTATAGGACATACAGCACAGGCCTGGGATAGTGAGGAAACTGTTTCCTGGGGAAGAGGTGATATACAAAACAATGCAAACTGGAGAATTTCTCAGGGCCACATGTGCATGCCCAAGACAAGATGCACAGGCAGAAAAGATCAAGGCTGCCTCTATGCTTTGGCCTGGAGCTATTCTCCCAACTCATTGTAAGTCCTGAAGGGGAGCAATTGTACAGTCAATCTGCAAAGTCTGGGAAAGGTGTTTTCCTTTTTTTTTTTTTTTGTTAGCTCCTGGAAATCAAGGAAAGTTCTGTCCCAACACTCACTGAATACAATCTTTAGGAACAGATGCCTCAGAGTCTAAATTCCAGACATAACACATTAAAATATCAAAATGTCAGGGTTTCAACAAAAGATAACAAAACATACAAAGAAACAGAATGTAAGGACTTAGGCAAAGGAGAATATTAAAGCATTAGACACCATCAATGAGGAGGACCAAACCTGTAACACATCAAAGACTCTAAAAAAAATGTCAGAAATGTGTTCAAAGAGCTCAAGCAAAACATGGACAAAGAGCTAAAGAAAATCAGGAAAACAATAAATGAAAACAAAGAGAATATCAATAGAGGGATGGAAATTATGAAAACAAAACTAAAGACCACAGTAACAGAATTAAAAATCCCCTAGAGGGGTTTAACAGCAAATTAGAGCTGGCAAAAGAAAGAATCAATGAACTTGAAGATAAGCAAGCATTCAGTCTGAGGAGTGGGGGGAAAGAAAAAAAAAAAAATGAAGAAAAGTAAACAGAGCCTGAGGAACCTGTGGGATACTGTTAAATGTACTAATATACACATCATGGGAGGTCCAGAAGGGGAAGAAAGGGAGAAAGGGGCAGAGAGAACATTCAAGGAAATGATGGTTGAAAACTTCCCAAATTTATTGAAAAGCATGAATATACATATCCAAGACCTTAACAAACTCCAAACAGGATAAACAAATAGATCTACACTTTGGCACATTATAATTAAACTGTCAAATGCAAAAGAAAGAAAATTCTGAACGTTCTTATCTTCAATATGACTTAAGCAAATTATTAAAATTATTTAAATCCAGCTCTCTGTTCCACATAGTGACATAACAGGGTCTTGATGAGGATCAAATGTGATATTATTTGTACAAATTCCTTGTAAATGTTGAAGTTTTAAATCATTTGTTTGCTATTTTTTATCTTTGAAATCACAATTGAATCAGCACTGCTGTAAAGAGTGAAGTGATATGCACAATAAGGTAAACTATCTCTTGAAATCTTCCATCCAGTTACATCACTGATGTTTAATGAATTAATGACATGTAAACTTTTACTTCTGTTTTTCCTTTGATGTTTCAGAGAAGTCTAAGTGGTTAAACCATTTTCCCTATGGAAGAAAAAAATTTTCCCCACAATTTTTATGTGACTATGGTCCCAGAAGTTCCTTCAAATAATCATACCTACTTAAGCATTCATGACTTTCATGAGGTCAGGCTGGAGAAGAAACATATTTGTCTAACCTCTTTCCTAACAAATGTCTATGGAAAGAAAGGGAAGATTGTGAAGAAGGAAGAAAAAAATCTTTATTTACTGCTTAAATATTTCTGCCATACCCAAGATCAAATGATCCACAAACACCTTTCATCTGGGGCAATCTGAAAGATATCTCAACTGTCAAACAGGATGATGACTCAGAGTTGGAAGAGTGAAAAAGAGGGACAGGATAATTTGCTGGCCATCACATGTGGTATAAGCATGATTTGAAAAATGAATATGAAGGATGACTTTTTCCTCTTTATTCTTCCTGTACATATAGTTTCAGAAGACAGACCCATAGACACACTTCTGTCTGTAACCCAAATCAAAAATGAGAAGCAGGTATCAGTATGACTATTACAATGGAAAGTGTGGGTATGTCTATGCAGTCATCATCTTTTGCAGTTTTTCTCCCCTTTTGGAAAGAAATACTAACTCCAGAAGTGAATGCTGTAGTATCAGAATGCAGAGTACTGGCACAATGAAATATTAAAATGAAAACAGAGAAAACAGGTTCTTATTCATCTATGCTCATATGTTTCAAACAGAAACAGATCTGGTGCACCCTGCAATAAGACCTGACAAGAACAGAGCTGAGATATCCAGACTGATCAATACACTGGAAACATGGCTAACCTATGGAGTCTGATACCATCAGACCACTAAGTCTTCTCTTAGAAATACACAGTATCTCTCAGGAAAGAAAGCCCTGAATGCAAGAATATCTTTAGTAAATGATGATGATACATACATTTCAATTGCATTTTCAGTTTCCAAAGCACATTTACATGTGTTATCCTGTATTTCCCCCTAGTAGTGGGCAGAGCTGGTATTTTGTTCCCTGTTTTAGTGCTGGGGAAACTGTGATCCCAAAAGATAACTTGTCTTAAGCCACACAGCTGATAAGTAGCAGATCTGAAACTCGAGCTTCTGGCTCTAAACCTTATGTTCTCTGCTCTTGATGTGGCATTATGATTGAGAAGGAATCTACGAGGGGAAAAAGAGTTGTATCCTTGACCCCAAGTTTGAAAATGTCCTTGCTAGAGTTGTTTCTGACCCTACGTGTACCAGATTTTCTCACAATGATGTTCAGAAACCTTGTTCTTCCATCCACTGGTGGTTTCTCCAAATGCCTCTTATGGTTGATCATAATAGATTATCTCCAGTTTTGTAGTCTCTTTTTTCAAATACTTACTTAGGTTGCAGGTTTAAAGTCAAATAAACTAATGCCAAGGGAAAACAACTACTTATTCCACAAACTATACCTGTGTGCGGGGGAAAGCAGAATGGAATGGAGAAGGCAATAAAACAGCAATAAGACATGATTCTTCCTTTAAGCCTACACTAACTGAAAGGTTTGCTTTATAGAAAGAAGAAATTTTCTCTAAATATTAACATTGTACTAAGGACAGTTTTGGCTTTATGTGGCTACAAATGAATTTGAGTCTGGGATTTTAAATTTTACCTATTGCATATGTATGCAAGTTTGAGAATACCACCCAATGTACTTGGCTCACATTTAAAATTGTGTGTATATTTACGTGTGCATACACAAGCATATCTTTGGAATTTCTAATATAAGGCCCAATTTAATTGTTGCTCTGAAGTCAGAGTAAGCTGCTATGCACAGTTCCCTATGCCTCAACTTAAATTCAGGACTGAAATGCAATGTAGTAACTGTAACATGGGTTTCAAATTCCCGGGGCTGGAGAGGGTGGGAGGGAGATAGGTGTGGGAGGACAGGGCTGAAACATGGGGGACAGGACTCTTGTTCATACTTAAATCCCATCCATTTAATGTTTTCTTGGGAAACTGCTTTCACACATTCCAAAATGCTAACACTACTATCAGTGTTCTTCAAAAAACAAAAAAAATAGTTTTGAAACTAAATTACATAAAATTTTAAATGTCACTATAGACCCCATTTCTGATTAAACAAATAAAACTCTTTAGTGCCTTCTAAAAGCTCCTCTCTCTATTACGGTTAAAACCAATTACCCAATTTTGTACAAAAGATCAGTATCTTTTGTGAATTCACACACTGAATTCCTTAGGACATGATATAAGGAACAGCTGCCACCTCAGCATTTAGCGCCATCTTCAACGAGCACATCTTAAAAGACAGCTTGACTTAATGCCATGAAACCTAAGTAACCTGGCTGATGGCAATATGAGGAGAAAGTCTCTGCTAAGTGGAAACAGATGTCCCTAAACATTTTTCAGAATGTGACATCACCTTCTGCCTTGATACCCATGACTTTTCTCTATAAGTTTAAAAATAGCTTTGCCATGAATTTAAATGCCAGACAAATCTAGCTGTAATTATCATTCCATTCAAATGACTCCAAGGAAAGCCTATGTTTCTTTAGAATTTCCTTTTGCTCCCATCATGCACAGTATATAAACTTACAGTAATTAAAAGCTATTCCTAGCTGAAACAGACTAACCTTTTAAATAACCAGTTTCTGCTCCTTTCTAATCAGACAAAATGTTTGGGCAACATGTCACATTTCATTTTTGCAAAACCGAGAGGTAATGGGAATGCAAGACACGTGCCGTCAGTGCTCACACTGGTTTGTGATGGGGACTGTCACCGTCAAAGAGCACGTGCTCACTGAGCATCACCTGCACTCACAGCTGTGACCAGACGTGCCTGTGTAACAAGACCGAGGCAGCTCCAGCCAGCCAGGTGCTAAAAGCCTAAGCCACTGGGCAAATGGTAACAACTGCACAGAACAGGAAACTCCAAGAATGAGGTAAATATCCCAGAAGCGAGGCAAGTAACTTGAAGCAGAAATTAACTCTCAGTTCAGAGTCTGAATTTCACTCACAATTCTCGGTGGTCAGTTATCAGATAATTTGCTTCGTGTGAGCAGTTAAAAGGATAAATGCCCCTAGATTCACTTTGAAGCATAAATAAAATTATCCAGTGTGCTATCGCACATCACAAGAGCCTGCTTCCAATTGTTACTGCACATCTTGGAGGCCCCTAAGAAGTTTCCCCTAGTTATTTCAGGGAGTTCCCAGGGGCCTCATCAACTATTGTAAATGACTGTCATTTTCTTTGTCTTCTGCTCTGAGCTGCCTCAATGACATTTTCAGCAGCTGCCTCCTTCACCATAGCTGACCACTGACATTAGGTTCCTCACACTCCACTACCCAGCCGTGCACACACCCAGCTGCCCGTCGGGCAGTACTGACAGCTCTGATAGACTGAATCTTCAAGTGCAAATGGTGACATCCCTCTCAGGATACCCAGCTGTTCAAATGACTATGTACATGTGCAGAAGTAGTGGAAATCCCACTCATCTTTTTAAATGACTCTTTAATTTTATTTTATGAATGCTTTCTTTCAGGAAAACATGACTGTTTTATTATACTATTATATACTTCATGCTCTTTTATCTTTCTTTCTTTTTTTCTCCCATCCTTATCAACACTTCTCCTCCCCCATTCCACCCACTGTATGTTTGCTCCCATATTTTTTCATTCTCATAATAATCATTTACAATTATGTATTTTGCAAATATAAGCAGTCTGCATGTACACATATATAAATGATTTTCACTACCAGTTTTTAAAAGGTGGAATTATATTACATGCTCTTTTCTGTATCTTGCTTTTCTCAATTATGTAATACCTCATGGATTTCTTACAAGTCTGCTTTTAGAGCCCTAGTTCACTGCATCCTTCTTTTTTTAAGGCTTCATAATATCCCCTGGTGTGGATATACCAGAATGTATTCACACATTCCCCTACTGAAAGGCAGTCACTCTATTTCCAATTTTTCACTATTATGAGCAATGCTCAAACATTCTTTTTTCCATACATCCTTAAGTTACTGATGTTTCACTTCCTATGAGATTCATAACTAGGAGTAATATTGCTGGATGAAAATATACACTAACTTTTCATTTTAATAAATAGTGGCAGATGGTTTTCTAAAAAAACTGCACAAATTTACATTCACTCAGCAATGTAGAAAAGTGAGCTTATACCCACATTTCTGCCAGCGATAGTCTTTTAAACTTTTGCCAGTCTTTCCATAAAAACTGATAATCACATTGTTATTTTAATTCTGTGTTTCCAAGAAAAGAAAGAGCATTCTTTCATGTTTCTTGGTAATTTAGATTCATTTTTCTGAGAACCGCCTCTTCACATCCTTTGCTCAATATTTTCAGCTTTCTTATCTGTCAGAGCTCGTGTAGTATCAATATTAACTCACTAATCTCTATATTGCAAATAATTTTCCAATCTACTTTTTCTCTCTTATTTATATATTTTGATATAAAATGTTTAGATTTTCATGTAGCCAAATGCCAGTCTTTTATGGACTTCAATTCTTAATCTCCCTGGCTCCTAGATTGTAGTCTTAGATGTTCTTTCAAGAGTTTAAATGTAATTTAGCTTTTTACACTTAATTATTTAATTAACCTCAAATGTATTTTTATACACGGAATATGATGAGGCTATAACATTATTTTCTTCTAGATGGATAGCCAGTTTTACCAGCACTTTTAATTAAATGATCCAGTATTTATGTACTGAATTAAAACTATCTAAATCATAAAGTGACATCATATATCGTGGCAGATTCTTTATTCTGTTTCACTTCTCAATTTTCCATTCCTATGAACAAACCATATAGATCTGATTTCAGTGGTTTTATGCTATGTTTTAATACCTGATCAGGCAAGTCCTTTCTCACTATTCTTTTTAAAAATAAGCTTGGCTATTGTTGGCTATTGACTTTTTTTCTATAAATATTAAGATGATGTTATCCAAAAAAAAAGATAATGTCCAATTCTCAACATCACTCTCCCACACAAATTTTTTGAGATTTTATTTTGAATTACATTAAATTTATAAATTGATTTTGGAAGAATTTATATTTTATGATATATAGTCTTTTCTGCCAAAACAGGTATGCTTTCCCATTTATGCAGATCTTTTTATATAGTCTTCAATAAGATTTTATATACTTTTCTAGGTACTTATGTTATCAAAGAGAGAAGCTATTGTTTTCTCAATAAACAAGGTTTTTTTTAATTAGAGAAATTGTGAGCTTTCAGAAAAATCATACATAAAATACAGTGTTCCCATGTATCACCCTTTTATTAACATCTTGCCTTGGTGTTGTACATTTGTTAAGATTGATGACAGCGGTATTAGTGTAACTGTACTATTAATTATAATGCATGGTTAAACTTAGGGTTCACTGTTTATAGTTTCATCAATTTTTTAAAAAATATTTATTCTAGTAACATACATACAAACTATAATTTCCCCATTGAACCACATGCACATATACAATTCAGTGCTGCTATTTTGGTTCACCATGTTGTGCTACCCTCACCACCAGCCATTATCAAAAGTTTTTCCATTGTTCTAAATAGAAACTGTACACTTTAAGCATTGACACCCTATTCCCTACCTCTACCCTGCCCCTAGTAAATTATATTCTAGATTCTGAATCTATGAGTTTGTTTATTTAAATTATTTTATTTTAGTGAGATCATACAATATTTATCCTTTTGCATCTGGTTTACTTCACTCAACATGATGTCCTCAAGGTTCATCCATGTTGTCATATACATCAGAACTTCATTTCTTTTTACAGGTGAATCATATTCCATTGTTAGTATATATCACCTATTGTTTATCCTTTCATTTGTTGATGTACACTTGGGTTGCTTCCATCTTTTCGAAATGTGAATAATACCAGTATGAACATTAGTGTGAAAATATCTGTTTGAGTCCCTGTTTTCAGTCCATTTGGGTATATACCTACTAGTGGGATTCTCAGGTCACATGGTAATTAGATATATAAGTTCCTGAGGAACTGCCAAACTGTCTTCCACAGCAGCTGCACCATTTTACATTCCAACCAATAATAAATGAGTATTCCTGTTTTTGTGCCTCCTTTCTAGCACTTGTAATTTTCTGTTTTTTTTAACAGTAGTCACTCTAGTGAGTGTGAAATGGTACCTCATTGTGGTTTTGATTTGAATTCCCCTGATGGCTAATGATGTTGAGTACCTTTTCATATCCTTTTAGGACTTTGTTTATCTTCTTTGAAGAAATGTCTGTTCAAGACTTTTGCCCATTTTTAAATTGTGCTTTTTGACTTTCTGTCATTGAGTAGAAAGATTTCTTTATATATTCTGGATATTAAACCCTTATCAGATACGCAGTTTCCAAATGATGTCTCCCATTGTGTACGTTGGCATTTAGCTTTCATGATAAAGATCTCTGATGTGCAAAAGTTATTAATTTTGATGGCATTCATTTATCTGTTTTTTCTTTTGTTGCTTGTGCTCTGGGTGTAAAGTCTAAGAAACCATGGCCTGACATGAGGTCCGGAAGAGGCTTCCATATGTTTTCTTCTAGAAGTTTTATAGTTATGGCTCTTATATTTATGTCTTTGATACTTTTTGAGTTGATTCTTACACACAGTGTGAGGTAGAGGTCCACCTTCCCTCTTTTGAGCATGGGCATCCAGTATTCCCAGCACTATTTGTTAAAGAGGATATTCTTTCCCAGATGAGTGGTATTCACTGCCTTGTCAAAAAACAGTTGACCATAAATGTGAGGGTGGATTTCTGAACTGTCATTTTGATTCCTTGGTTCTATATTATTGTTCTTATGCTAGTGCCACACTGTTTTGCTTACTGTGGCTTTGTAATAATTTGAAGATGGGGAAGGGTGAATCCTCCAACTTTGTTCTTCGTTTTCAAGGTGGCTTTACTATTCAGGGCCCCTTACCCTTGATATAAATTTGATGATTGGCATTTCCATTTCTGCAAAAAATGTTGTTGGAATTTTGATTGGGATTATGTTGAATCTATAAATCACTGTGGGTAGAACTGACATCTCAACAATATTTAGTCCACTAATCCATGAACATGGAATGTCCTTCCATTTATTTAGGTCTTTATTTATTTCTTTTAGCAATGCTTTACAGTTTTCTCTGAACAAGACCTTTATATCCTTCAATAGATTAATTCCTAGATATTTGATTATTTTAGTTACTATTGCAAATGGATTTTTTTCTTTATTTCTTCTTCAGATTGTTCATTGCTAGTGTATAGAAATGCTACTGATTTTTTCCATGTTGATCTTGTATCCCCACGAATTTCCTGAATTTGTGTACTAGTTCCAAGAGCTTGGTTTTGTATTTTTTGGGATTTTCTGAAACTAGGAACATGTAATCTGCAAATAAGAAAGTTTTAATTCTTCCTTTCCAATTTGGGTGTCTTTTATTTTTTGTCTAATTGTTCTGCTGAGAACTTCCAGTACAGAGAGTGGCATCCTTATCTTGTTCCTGATCTTAGGGGCAAAGCGTTCATTCTCACACCATTAAGTAGGATATTAGCTGTGTTTTTTATATACACCCTTTATCATGTTGAGGATGTGTCCTTCTATTCCAAGTATTGTAAGTGTTTTTATCAACAAGGGGTGCTAGATTTTGTAAACTGCCTTTCCTGCATCAATTGGGATGATCATGTCTTTTTCTTTACTTAAGTCTGTTAATGTGGAGTATTATATTAATTAATTTTCTTATGTTGAATTACCCTTGCATTCCAGGGATAAATCCCACTTGATCATGGTGTATAATTCTTTTAATGTGCTGCTGGATTCGGTTTGCTAGTATTTCGTTGATGGTTTTTGCATCTATATTCAGAAGAGTTATTGGGGTAAAATATTCTTTTCTTGTGGTATCTTCAGCTGGCTTTGGTATAAGATGATGCTAGCCCTGTAGAATTAATTCAATTTTTTTTGGAAGAGTTTAAGCAAGACTGATATTAATTCTTCCTGGAATGTTTCATTAAATTCCCCTGTGAAGCCATCTGGTCCTGGGCTTTTTTATATTTGGAGGTTTTTGGTTAATGATTCAAACTCTTTACTAGTTATTAGTTTGTTGAGATGTTCTATTTCTTCTTTAGTCAGTGTAAGTAGTTTGTGTGTTTCAAGTAATTTGTCCATTTCATCTAGATTATCTAATTTGTTGGTATAAATTTGTTCATACTATCCTCTTATGGTCCTTTAACTTTTATAGGATTGGTAGAAACACCCCCCTTTTCATTTCTGATTTTAATTATTTGTGCCCTCTTTCTTTTTTCTTTGTCAGTCTAGATAAAGGTTTGTCAATTTTATTGATCTTTTTAAAGAACCAACTTATACTTTTGTTGAGACCCTCTATTTATTTTTTAAATTCTCAATTTCATTTAGCTCCACTCTAGTCTTTATTATTTCCTTCCTCCTGCTCACTTTGTTAAGCTTGCTCTTCTTTTTCTACTTCTTCCAGGTTTGAGGTTAGGTCTCGATTTGAAATCTTTGTTCTTTTTAAATGTAAGCATTGAGAGCTAAAAAGTTCCTCTTCATTACTGCTTTTGCATACCCTAAGTTTTGGTATGTTGTGTTTTCATTTTCATTTGCCTCAGGATGTTTCCTAACTTATCTACTGATTTCCTCTGTAATCCATTGGTAATTTAAGAGCATGTTGTCTAATTTCCACATATTTGTGAATTTTGCCATTTCTCCTGTTATTTTTTTTTCTAGTTGCATTAATTTGTGGACAGAGAAAATACACTGTATAATTTCAAGTTTTAAAAATTTATTGAGACTTGTTTTGTGATCTGGAAAATGATCTTTGTACCGTTGAGAAGAATGTGTATTCTGAGGCTGTTGAAGTGTTCTAAATATGTCTCTCAGGTCTACTTGCTTTAGAGTATCATTCAAGTCTTGTATTTCCTTATTGATCTTCTGTCTAGATGTTCTATCCATTAGTGAAAGTGGTATGAGTCTCTGACTATTAATGTAGAACTGTCTATTTCTCCATTTAAATTTGTCAGTATTTTCTTCACATATTTTGGGGGAATGCTGTTTGGTGCATACATATTAACACATAATTCACCTTCTTGTTGACTGGACCCCTTTATCAGTATATAATGACTATCTTTGCCCCTTATAATAGTATTTTACATAAAGTCTATTTTATCTGATATTAGTATAGCTATCCCAGCTCTCACATGCTTACACTTGCATGGTATAGTTTTTCCATCCATTCTCCTTCAGCCTATTTATTTATCTGAATTTAACTTGACTCTCTTGTAAACAGCATATGGATGGGCCATGCTTTTAATCCATTCTGGCAATGTCTGCCTTTTCACTGGAGAGTTTAATTCCTTTACATTTAAAGCAACTACTAATATTACAAAATTTTCTCTACCATTTTGCTATTTAGTCTTTGTAACTTTCAGACCATTTTGTCCCTCAATTCTTCTAATAATGCCTACTGTCATATTTAGTTGATACTTTATACTGTACCATATTGAGTCCCTCCTCATTTTTTACGCATATTTTTTCATATATTTTCCTTGTTACATGGGGCTAAAATTTAATGTTCTAAATATATAACAATCTTATTTAATTAGGTATCAACTGACTTCAATATCATATACATGCACTGTTCTGATACCTTCCACCCCCTCACTTTTTCTTGTACTTGTTACAAATTATATCTTTGTACATGATATGTCCAAAATCTTAACTTTATCATTACTTTTATGCATTTGCATTTTAGCATCTGTAGGAAGTAAGAAGTGGAGCTACATATGAAAATATACACTACAATAGTACTGACATTTATATTTACCCACACAGTTACCTTTACAGGAGATTTATTTCTTTATGCCCCTTTGAAAAACCGTCTTGCGTCCTTTCCTTCATGTCTGAAGAACTCCCTCTAGCATTGCTTGTAGGGCAGGTCTACTGGTAATGAACCTTCTCAGTTTTTGTTTATCTGGAAATGTCTTCATATCACCCTCATTTTTGAAAGAAAGCCTCAATGGATATAAAATTCTTGATTGGCGTTTGTTTTATATCAGCACTTTAAGCATTTCAACCCACTGCCTTCTTGCCACCATGGTTTATGATAAGAAATAGGCACTCAATGTATTGGGACCCCCTTGTACATAATGCATTGGTTTGCTCTTGCAGCTTCCACAACTCTTTCCCATCCTTTGAATTTGACAGTTTGACTAGTACGTGGTGGGGCATATTTCTATTCATGTTTATCCTGTATGGTGTTTCTCTGGGCTCTTGGATGTGCATAGTCACATCTTTTACTAAGTTTGAAACAGTTTCTGCCATTATTTCTTTGATTATTCTTTTTGCCCTTTCTCTCTTTCTTCTCCTTCTGGGAGTCCCATTACACATATATATTAGTTAGGGTTCTCTAGGGAAACAGAATCAGTGAGAGGTGTCTCTGACTATTGAATTTACAAAAGTAACTCATGCAATGTGGGTATGCACGAGTCCAAATTCTGTAGAGCAGTCAGCAAACTGTCAACTCCAAGGAAGATGCCCGATGAACTCCTCAGGAAATGAACTGACAACTTCGACAAACTCCTCAGGAAATGAACTGGGATCTTCGACGAATGTGTTCGATGAACTCCTCAGGAAATGAACTGGCAACTTTGACGAACTCCTCAGGAAACGCTTCACTGGACAGCCAAAGAAGTGAAGGTCCTCTATCTGTCTCACTTATAAGTCTTCAACTGATTAATTGAATTAAATCCAGCCAATTGCATTTTCTTATTGTGGAAGACACACCCTTTGGTGAGTCATCAGTCACAGCTGCAGTTGATTGATGATTTAATAAACCAGCCTGTTGGTTTAATAACCAGCCACAAATGTCCTCACAGCAATTGTTAGGCCAGTGTTTGCTTGACCAGACAGCTGGGTACCATCACCTGGCCACATTGACGCATGAACCTAACCATCACAGCTTATATTGGTGCGCTTGATGGTGTTCCAGAGGTGTCTTAGGCTATTTTCGCTTTTAATATTTCTTTTTTCTTTCTGTTCCTCAACCTGACTGAGTACAATTGTCTTGTCTTCAGGTTCACTGAATTTTTCTTCTGTCAGATCCAATATTTTGTTGAAACCCTCCTGGGAATTTTTCATTTCAATTATTGTAATCTTCAACTTCAGTAGTTCTGTTTAGTTCCTTTTTAAAATTTCTATCTCCTTATTGAGATTCTCATATTATTCATTCATTGTTTTCGTTATATCCATTAGTTCTTTTTCTATATTTTTCTCCATCTCATTGAGCATACTGAAGACCACTTTTAAAGGTCTTTGTCCAATATTCCACAGTCTGGTCTTCTTCACTGATGTTTTCTGGATTTATATCTCCTTCCTTTGTATGGGCCATCATTCATTGGCTTGTGATCTTTGTTGCACACTATATAGTTTAATATTTTAAAATGTTAACTCTGAGATTTGTTCCCTGAGATGTCTTGAGTGTGTAATCTAGCTAATGATAGGACAGAGCTTTTCTTGAGTGTCGGATGCCAACACAAGCAAGCAAACCTAAGCCAAAAACACCTTTCAGCATCTTTGCAAATTGGCTTTGCACTGGCTGATGTTCTCCTTTATGGTTCAGCCTTCCCATCAGGAAGGTTAACCCAAGGCAAATGCGAAGTGCCAAGTACCCCTGTCTTTTCTGCTCTGGTGCCTTTTCCTAGGTTTGTGCTTGCTAATGGCCTTAGAAGTTCCACGGTTTACAGGAGTTTGAATGTCCCCTCTACTTCCCAAGAAACAGACCCTCTCCCTCTCTGGGTTTTTCCACAGCAGTACTTAAAGGCAGGTAAGCCTTTGCTGCCTCAGTTGTTTCTTACACTGCTTTCATTGTCTCCAGCTGCTTTTGATTGTGGGGCAATTTTAGGGGGTGGAAGCATGTAGGAAAGGATTTTCACAAGTCAGTCTTCCCAGCTGGAACAAGGCCAGGGACCCATAAAGGAAGCATTGGCTGGTTCCAAACTGCCCTGAGGAGGAGAAAAGGGACGGGCCAGGAAGGGGGCCAGGAGCTTTTCCCATGGCTCCCCAAAGCTGAGGTTTCCTGATACAGCACCTGTCCACTAAATGCAGCCCTTTGACTGCCCCCCACAGCCCTGAGGAAGTGTACTGTCTTAAGTCTTCTCAACCCACCTTTATCCTGGCAGGTTGGAACAACGGCTGCTCTCAGAGCCAAACCCCTAGTGATCCAAAGTACTTAAGCAAAAGTGGTGATCACCTTTGTGTATAACCTGATCGATTCCTGGAACTTTGGGTATCCGTGTGACACCTGAAACTCAGAGCCAGAACTTGGTATATTAGAACATATAGCAACTGTTTAAAAAGCTGAAAAAGAGTCCAGACTTCAGCTAGAGATATGAATGAAGCAGATGTGGTTAGGACTAGGGCAAATCAGGCCAAAGGGTAAAGGACAATACTGATGCATTTTAAAACCTCAAATTCCATGTGAGACCAAGGGAAGAGATGTTTAGTTGGTGCAAGATCTATATTTCCTAAAAAATTTAACTCATACAATTTGCTCAAATACCATAATTACATGGAACTTTTAATAGGAAGTGAGACCTCGTAGGTTTGCATAGGTTACTGTGAAATAGTAAGACATTCCAAAGCAATTTGGGCAGAGAATAAAAATATATATGCAGGGCCCCCTGAAGAGCTGGGACAAAATGCAGAGGCATTGGGCTTCCTCCCCTGGGTTGTTGCTGATGTTCTCACAAACATTGAGGACTGACGGTTTGATGTGTAGAGCCCTCTATCCTGGGACTTGCTCTTTTGAGGCTCGTTACTGCAAAGGAGAGGCTAAACCTGTCTATAATTGTGCCTAAGAGTCTTCACCTGAGAACGTCTTTGTTGCTCAGATGTGGCCCCCTCTCTCTAGCTGAGCCAACTCCGCGGGTGAACTCACTGCCCTCCCCACTATATGGGATCTGACTCCCAGGGGTGTAAATTTCCCTGCAACATGGGATATGACTCCTGGGGATGAATCTGGACCTGACAACGTAGGATTGAGAGCATCTTCTTGATGAAAACGGGGATGTGAAATGAAATGAAACAAAGTTTCAGTGGCTGAAAGATTCCAAATGGAGTCAAGAGGTCACTCTGATGGGCATTCTTATGCACTATATAGATAACCCTTTTTAGGTTTTAATGAATTGGAATAGCTAGAAGTAAATACCTCAAACTATCAAACTACAACCCAGTAGCTTTGACTCTTGAAGATGATTGTACAGCAATGCAGCTTACAAGGGGTGACTGTGATTGTGAAAACCTTGTGGATCACAGTCCTTTTATCCAGTGTATGGATGGCTGAGTAGAAAAATGGGGACAAAAAAACTAAATGAAAAATAGGGTGGGGGGGGATGACTTGGGTGTTCTCTTTTACTTTTATTTTTTATTCTTATTTTCACTTTTTCTGGTATGAGGAAAATGTTCAAAAAATAGATTGGGGTTATGAATGCACAACTATATGATGGTACTGTGAACAACTGATTGTACACTTTGGATGACGGCATGGTATGTGAATACCTCTCAACAAAATTGAATTAAAAAAAAAAAAAGAAAGCGGTGATCAGTGATCAAACTGCACCCCTCAACCACCCCTGCATCTTAGGGAACAGGTTTTTAAGCTTCTTTCTGGTACCAGCAAGCCTTGCCAGGGGCCAGACCCTGCTACTCTCTGCCTTGAGTGTGGGGAATGGGCAGTGGTAACTGATGCAGAGAGTGCAATTCACTGGGGTTTACTGCAATTTACTAGCCTCTTCCTCTTGCTCTTCCCCAGGTGCTGCACAGTGTTCTACTGGACTCTGAAGCTTTGAAATAGTTGATTCCAACGGTTCCTTCCTGTTTAATGGTGTTCTGGTGGAGAGATTAATTCCTGGAGCTTCCTACTATGCCTTCTTCCCACAACTTTTGCCTCTCAGTCTGGCCTATTCCAGCCCATAGGGGGAATACACTGATTTTTAAATATATTTGTCTTGTCACCAACCAACTTACCAAATTATCTTACATGGTATTGATTTACTAAAGCCTCTCAGGTTTTCTCCATTTTAATCATATCAATAGAGTACATTGTCTCCTGCCTTCTGAATTTCATACAAATATTATAATTTGCTCAGTGTATCTGCTAGAGCCTCCAAGAAAATATTGAATAATAATGATGTTAGATGTTAGTGGTTAACATGGTGCCTAGTTGGTGTTAGTATTTCATTGTTTAGGAGACACACACACACACATATTATCTTATTAGAATATATTTTTATGATATTCTTATAATCTAGTTTTCTTTTTCTATTAGGTGTGGCTGCTGGATTTTATCAAAGGCCTTTTCAGCATCTATTGACATAATCAAATGACTTTTCTCCTATATTTATTAATAAAATGGATTATGTTAATAGATGTACTGATTTTAAGCAACTCTTGCTTTCCTGAAATAAACTTTACTTGGTCAGGACTTAGTTTTCTTTTGCCACATAGTTAAATTCTAGAGAATACTATTTCATTTATTATTATTATTTATTGAAATTTAATCATAGTGATTTAGAAACTTTCATTAGGTTTTGCAATTAAATTTATATAGTCTTCATACAATGAAATGGGAGGCTTTCTATTTTTCCCTCCTTATGGCCAGGGTTACACTGTCTATATAAGTACTAAAGAAATATAGTTTAAGTACCATTGATTCATGGAGAATTATAGTAGAACATCCCTAAGGCCTGCCTGAATTCACAGTAAACACTATTCATCTTGGCTGTGTGGCTGGGTCAAGCCTAACTGCCCAAATTTCTGTTCCCTTATGATATGGAATCAGAGAGCTTCCTAAAAGCATGCAAGCAGACATCCACCAAATGAGAATTATGTGGACATGACTAAACCCCAATTTGTGTATACAACAAGCCCAAACTACAATCACCCTGCAACTGCCACAAACACTCTTCTCTATGGTATCTTATCCTTAAAAATAAAATAAAAATGCTCACTGCTGAAATTCACAAGATATTTTTTAAGAAAAAGAAAAGGATAAAAGAAAAAAAAAAAAAAAGCCATTCTTGAATAGCAGACAGTGGTAGCAAAAACTTGGAACAGCATTCCATTAGGAAACCCAGGGTAGATTATATTTCTCTATGTGTATGATCAATAATGATGAAGTTGCTCAGCTTTAAAAAGAGAAGAGGAGGTAGCCTTACTTAACCATTTCTATTTTAATTGAAAAAATAAAAGGCAAATTAATTCCAGGTATTATTTTCTAAAGCCAGATTAAACAATTGTTCTATAATTTAAACATTAGTAGACAGTCAAGGGTGAAAATACTGAAACTATAGTCTGGCTGGTCTCCATGAAATAAGGATGTGGTCAGATAGCCTCTCTGCTATTGCCAAATCAAAAAACTTATTTTGTTTCATGAATTAATTCATTTCTTATTTCACTGTTAATCAGCCAGTCTTTCTCCATTCAAACATCATTATTTTCTTACAGAAAGTAAGGCAGTATTGGTGAATACTTTGTCCTCTAAGGAGGGAGTCCAAAAACAAAAACTAAACCAAGAAAAAGATCCCTGAACATATGGTATAGCTCACGTACTGTGTGCGAGCAGATGACAGAAGAACAAAGAGAGAACAGGGAATAGGAGAGAAAAGGAGGACAATATAAAGAGCAGTATGGAGTGTAGTTTACATGGCATGTAAAGTACAGAGAAAGGGAAATAAAAGACAAAGATGGAAATGGAGCTGTTTACAAAGTAGCATAAATACTAAAGGGAAAAACCTAAATATGTGGCACTTCTGCTTCTGGTTAAGATGTAAAAAGTTGCAAGAGATGTTACCCCCACTGCAACACTGAGAAATCAGACACAATACAAAATCATAGTTTCTGTTAAACTCATCATAGGATTGAGGATGTAAATAAACTAAAATGACATAAATCTAGAGAGTGACAAGCCCTTCCTTAACAAAGAAAAGCCCATGGCTGGTGTTCTGGTTTGCCAATGCTGTCATAATGCAAAATACCAGAAATGGATTGGCTTTTATAGAGAGGGGTTTATTTGGTTACAAAGTTACAGTCCTAAGGCCATAAAAGTGCCCAACTAAGGCATGAACAATAGGGTACCTTCACTGAAGAATGGCCAATGGCATCTGGAAAACCTCTACTAGCTGGGAAGGCATGTATGTGGCTGGCGTCTGCTGATCCTGGGATGTGTTCCAGCTCTTCTCTCAGCTCCTGTGCATTCTTGGTTCCTTCTCCCAGGATGTTTCTCTCTAAGTGCCTGGGGGTCCTGTCTTAGCATATCCCAGGGCAAACTCTGGGCTTCATCTCTTAGCTAAAGGTCCTTCTGTCCGCATCTCCAAGTACATCTAAGCATCAGCGCCAGCAAGCATCTGGGCCTGTGTGGCTCTTTTTAGAGTACTCCAGTAAACTAATCAAGACCCGCACTGAATGGGTGGGGCCACACCTCCATAGAAATAATCTAATCAAAATCATCATCTACAGTTGGGTGAGTCACATCTCCATGGAAACAACTTAATCCAACTTTCCCACAAGACTGGATTAAAAAATCAGGGCTTTTTCTTGAGGGACACAATATAACCAAACCGGCACAGCTGGTATTCCCAGCTAAGCAGCAGAAACAAGGGGACTCCTCCGTAGAAACCAACAGAACTTGTAATGAACTTTTAATGAACACATGTGGGCTGGTTTGAAGGATTTGAATCCTAGGAGCCCCAGCCAGAGTGAGTCTCACACACCCTCCTACATTTCCCATTGAATTTCACCTGAGGCAGGAGAATATTTCACTGAAAGCTGAGTACAGGAGAACAAGGTTGAGAGAGATCTTCTACGAAGAAACACAGGGCCTCCTGCAATGCATGGGGAGAATAGAGGTTGATTCTCTCATCCTCCCTTTAAGCACAGACTGGCTGAGTCTTGGAGGAGGAGTGAGAGAGCAATGAGTTGAGAAAATTGCTCCAGGAATCTAAGGTTGGTTTAAAATTCAAAACCAACTTAATATATTTCACCCTATTAACACAAAAAGAAGAAAAACAATCAGCTCAATAGATAGAGAAAAATCATTTAACATATAATGAAATATTGAAAATTTCCCTGTAAGTTTGATAACAAGATTAGTATTTCCATTGTCACTAATTCTATCAACATTGTCCAGAAAGTCCTACCTAGCCAGTGCATTGGGGAAAGAAACAAAATGCATAAAGACTGCAGAAGAAGACATAAATTGTTCATTATTTGCAGATATCATAATTGTGTGTTTACAAAACCCTGTGGAAACTATACACACACACAAATCTAGAACTAATTTGAAGTTAGCATGGCTGCAGGATACAAGATAAATATACAAAAATTAACTGCATTTCTATGCACTAGCAAACAGCAATTAAAAATGAAATTTAAAATATCTCCTGTTAGCATCAAAATTATCAAATATTTAAGGATAAATCTAAAAGAAAAGTATGACCTGTACACTGAATACTAATACATTGCTGGAAAATGCAAAGATGACCTAAATAAATGGAATGATAAAGCTATCATATTTCAGATAGAAAAACTCAAATTGTTAAGCTGCCCATTCTCTCCATATTGATCTATAGACTCAACACAATCCCAATCAAAATCCCAACAGGATTTTTGAAGAAATTGCTAAGCTGTTCTAAAATATATGTAGAAAGACAAAAGATACAGAATACCAAAATAAGATTTAAAATCTTCTAAAAAGAAGATAGAGGACTTAAACTACATGAGTTCAGGACTTACAACGAAACTTCCATAACCATTATGAGGTTATTATTATTATGAGGTTAGATAAGCAGATCAGTGGAAGAAATATAGCATCCAGAAATAGGCCTATACATTTATGATCAACTGATTTTCTGGTAAAAGTACCAATTACATTCAGTGTAAAAAAAGCATTTTTTATAATGGTGCTGGAATAACTAAATATCCATATAGGAGAAAATACACTTTGACCCCTACCTCATTCTTATCACAAAAATAAATTTAAGATGGATCCTAAATCTAAAGGTAAAGGTGGGAACCATAAAATATTTTTAAGGAAAACACTGGAGAACATCTTTATGACCTCATGTAGGAAGATTTCTTAAGGCTCAAATGTACTAACCATGAATGAAAAAAAAAAAAAAAATTGATAAGCAGTAGTTTAACACAATCAAAATTTTCTGATCATCAAAAAAATATCATTTACACTCACAAACATTGAGGACTAACAATTTAGTAGGCCAAGCCCTCAATCTTGGGGTTTGCCCTTATGAAGCTTGTTACTTTAAAGGAGAGGCTAAGCCTACTTACAGTGGTGCCTAAGAGTCACCCCAAGAGAATCTCTTTTTTTGCTCAGATGTGGCCTCTCTAAGTCCACCCGGCAGGTGAACTCACTGCCCTTCCCATTATGTGGGACGTGAGTCCCAGGGCTATAAATTTACAAATCTCCCTAGCAACGCATGCATGACTCCCAGGGATGACCCTGGACCTGGAATTTTAGGATTGAGAAAATCTTCTTGACCAAAAGGGAAAAGAGAAATTAAACAAAATAAAATTTCAATGGTTGAGAGATTTCAAATGGAATTGAGAGGTCACTCTGAAGAGTATTCTTACATGCTATATAGATGACCCTTTCAAGTATTTAGGGCATTGGAATAGTTAGAAGGAAATACCTGAAACTGTGGAACTGCAACCCAGTACCCTTGATTCTTGAAGACGATTGCATAACTACATAGCTTACATGGTATGACTGTGTGATTGTGAAAACCCTGTGGCTCACACTCACTTTATCTACAGATGAGTAACAAAATGGGGACAAAAACTAAATGAAAAATATGGTGGAATGGGGGGATGGAATGCTTTGGGTGTTATTTTTTACTTTTATTTTTATTCTTATTTTTATTCTTTTTGGAATAAGGAAAATGTTCAAAAATTGGTTGGGGTAATGAATGCACAACTATATGATGGCACTGTTTACAGCTGATTGTACACTGTGGATGACTGTATGGTACGTGAATATATCTCAATAAAACAAATCAAAATAAAAAAAATAATACGACAAAAAATATCAACAAGAAAAAGATTGAGCAAGGAAAAGTCTAAAACAAAAAACTTGTAAAGCATAGATTGATAAAAATATTTGTACCTAAAATATATGAAGAATTCTTAGAAATCTATAATAAAAAGAGATTTGGGGAAGATGGTAGAGTAGGAAGCTCCAGAATCCCGTCCTTCCACCAGAACAACTATCAAACAGGCAATCATTGTCTGAAACACCTATTCTGAGACTCTGAAGGCCAGTAGAACATTGTACAGCATCCAGGGAGGAGCCAGAGGGAGAGGCTGTTAATTTAAGGTAAAGACCTGTAAATTAATCTCTCCCTGCAGTGGTTACCAGCACCCACTCTCACTCTCATGTTGAGCCGCCATGGGGTCCAGCCCCAGGAGAGTTCACGGCTGACAGAAAAGGACATCAAAACCCTCTTCACCAAGATCAGGCGTGGGCATGGCAGATTGCTGATCATAACTATTGATTAGCAACTTCGGATTCCTGCGGGCCTGTCTCCAAGAGTAGCCATTGTTCCAACCTGCTCCAGAGAAAGGCAGCAACAGAGGAGAGTTAAAGACACAACAATTCCTCAGGGCTATGGGAAACAATTGAAGGGCTGCATTTGTTGAGTAGGTAAAGAAAGCTCAGCTTTGAGGAACCACGAAAGAAGCTCCTGGTGCCCTTCCTGATCCCCTGTCCAGGGAAGTTTGGAGCTGGTCCATGCCCGCTTCATGGGTCCCTGATTCTGTCTCAGCTGGGAAAGACCAACTTGGGAAACTTCTCTCTGGTGTGTACCCACTCCCAAAATTTGCCCTCCAGGCGAAAGCAACTTGAGACAACAAAAGGAGTGTAAGAAACAATAGAGGCAGAGGGCCTGGGGCAAATGCTTGCCTGATTTAAAGACCTGGGAAGAGGGAGGTCTGTCTCCTTCAAAATAGAGGGGCCATTCAAACTCTTAGAAACAGGGGAACTTCAAAACAACTAGCAAGTTCAAGCCCAGGACAAGATACAGAAAAGACAAGGAGGGCCCTGCAGCCTGCATTTGCCATGGGCAGACCTTCCGATTGGAGGGCTGGAGCTCAAGAAAATGTCTCATCACCCACCAGCTGGTTACAAAATCAAAAAACAGACATCTTCTGGAATAAATCCCAGGTTTAACATTTTAAAATATTAAAATGTACAGTGTGCAACAAAAGAGTACAAGACAAACTAACTCGAATGATGGCCCATCCAAAGGAAGAGGATAAAAATGCTCAAAGAGATGAAGAAAAATACAGAGAAAGAACTAATGGATATCAGGAAAACAATGAATAAGCAATATAAGACTCTCAGCAAAATGAAAGACATTTTAAAAACGAATCCAAAGAGAATGATAGGCATTGAAGACTACAGTAACTGAAATGAAAAATTCCCAGGGAGTGAAAATTATAGGGCTAAATGTTTAAAAAGAAGAAAGTCTTAAATCAGAGACCTCACCTCAAAACTAAAAGGACCAGAAAAAGAAGAGCAAACTAAACCTAAAGTGAGCAGAAGGAAGGAAATAACAAAGATTAGAGTGGAGATAAATGAAATAGAGAACAAAAACAGAAAGAATCAACAAAATCAAAAGTTGGTTCTTTGAAAAAATTAATAACATTGACAAACCTTTAGCAAGACTGACGAAAAAAGAAAGAAGATACAAAAAACGCATATCTAAAATATAAAAGGAGACATTATTACTGACACGACTGATACAGGCAGGACTTTAAGAGGACATTATAAAAAATTGTACATCAATAGAGTAGATAACCTAGATGAAATGAACAAATTCTTAGAGACATACAAACTACCTACGTGGACTCAAGAAGAGATAGTAGGTATCAACAAACCAATTACTAGTAAAGAGATTGAATCAGTAATTAAAAGCCTCCCAAGATTTGTTGCTGATGTTCTCACAAACACTGGGGACTGATGGCTTGACATGCTGAGCCCTCTGTCTTGGGGCTTGCCCCTATGAAGCTTGTTACTGCAAAGGAGAGGCTAAACCTGCTTATAATTGTGCCTAAGAGTCTCCCCCTGAGCGCCTGTTTGTTGCTCAGATGTGGCCCTCTCTCTCTAACTAAGCCACTTGGGCGGGTGATCTCCCTGCCCTCCCCTCTACATGGGACTTGTCTCCCAGGGGTGTAAATCTCCCTAGCAGCGCAGGATATGATTCCCAGGGATGAATCTGGAACCAGCATCATGGGATTGAGAACATCTTCTTGACCAAAAGGGGGATGCAAAATGAAAAGAAATAAAGCTTTAGTGGCTGAGAGATTTCAAACGGAGTCGAGAGGTCACTCTGGTGGACATTCTTACGCACTATAAAGATAACACTTTTTAGGTTTTAATATATCGGAATAGCTAGAAGTAAATACCGGAAACTACCAAACTCCAACCCAATAGCCTTGACTCTTGAAGACGATTGTATAACAATGTAGCTTACAAGGGGTGACAGTGTGATTGTGAAAATCTTGTGGATTGCACTCCCTTTATCCAGTATATGGATGGATGAGTAGAAAAATGGGGACAAAACCTAAATGAAAAATAGGGTGGGATGGAGGGCGGTATTTGGGTGTTCTTTTTTTTATTCTTATTTTTTATTCTTATTCTGATTTTTTCTGGTATAAGGAAAATGTTCAAAAATAGATTGTGGTGATGAATGCACAACTATAAGATGGTATTGTGCACAGTTGATTGTACACCATGGATGACTGTATGGTATGTGAATATATCCCAATAAAACTGAATTTTAAAAAAAAGTGGATTATTGTCCAGTAGAGTTCAACAGGTGACAGTGTGACTATATTTGCCAAATAGAATAAATTTTTTTAAAAGTCAAAAAAAAAAAAAAAAAAAGCCTCTCAAGAAAATAAAGTCCAGGATCAAATGGCTTCGTAGGGGAATTCTACTAAATGTCCAAGAAGACAACCGCAATTCTGCTCAAACTCTGTAACAAAACTGAAAAGGAGGGAACATTCCCTAATTCTTTCTACAAGGCCAACATCAACCTCGTACTGAAGCCAGATAAAGATATCACAGGAAAAGGAAATTACAGACCAATATCTCTTATGAATATAGATACAAAAACCATCAACAAAATACTAGCATACCAAATCCAACAGCACATTAAAAGAGTTATACACCATAATCAAGAGGGATTTATCCCTGGCATGTAAGGGTGGTTCAACATAGGAAAACCGATTAATGTAAAACATTACATGAACAGAATGAAGAGGGAAAAAATGACAACATGGTCTTCTCAGTTGATGCAGAAAAAGCAGCTGACAAAATCCAGCATCCTTCTTGATAAAACACTTAGAATACTAGGAATAGAAGGAAATTTCCTCAACAGGATAAAGGGCAAATTTGAAAAACCCACAGCTAATATCCTACTTAATGGGGAAAAACTGAATGCTTTCCCTCTAAGATCTGGAAAAAGACACTGTCATCATTTTTATTCAGCACTGAATAAAGACATCCAAATTGGAAAGGAAGAAGTAAAACTTTCCCTATTTTCAGATGATATAGTCCTACATACAGAAAATCCATAGACATAGTTGATTGGAAAAAATAAAGGATCTCTGAGTTGGTCTACTTAAATTCTCTGTATTCCAATTTCTTTATCTTTAAAATGGGCATAGCAATACTTACCTCAAAAGATTTTTATGGAGACTAAACAGGAAACCATGCATACCATATTAAATTCAATTTTTTTTCCTTACCCATTATACTGTACCTTCCAGATAGAGAAGAAAGTAGGCTCACAGAATTTGTACCTCACAAGTATAGTTAGGCTTAAACAGTAAGAAGGCAATGTAGAAAATCAAGCCAAGTCAGTCAAAGTAAAGTGAATGCACATAAACTTATATTCTCCATATAAAGAAAATGAACTGTCTAAGGAACTGTGCTAAAACTAACTTGCCTTTGGCATAAAACACACATAGTGAAGTAAACCTTGATGAGGTCTCCTTTTCTGAAATGTACAAATGGGAGGTTGCTAGTAACTGGTAATAAAACATCTCGCATTTAGGATGTATATCCTCACCTGAGGAATGCTAAGGGTCTACTGAACACAGAACTCTGTCCTATAGGTTGAATGTCTAACAAGTTGAGGATACAGTGAACATTTATTACCCCAAAATGAATGGGGTCAATGTGCTCTCCTGCAAAACAGAGCAGAAATTCAAATTTTTATCATGGGAAAACGATTCTGTGGCTTGCTCATATGTCTGACGACTGTCCTCAGCTAAGTGCTGAAAGACCTTTGCTCAGTATCTTTTAAAGCACCAGTTGCAAAGGAGGAAGAGGAAAAAGACAGGAAGTTTGAGGATAATTGTCTTAGATTCCCGGGACTGCCATAGAAAAGGACCACAGAAAAGAGTGGCTTAAAATAATAGGAATTTATTGTCTTATGGTTCTGGAGGCTGGAAGTCCAAAATCAAGGTATTGGTAGGGCCATGCTCCTCTGCGGTCTGAAGCGTTCTGGAGGTGACTGGCAATCCATGATGTTCTTTGGCTGGTGGCATAACTCAATCTCTGTCTGTCACATAGCTAGTGTGTGCGTGCTCTCTCTCTCTCTCTCTCCCTGATTCCTACTGTCTGCAAGCAAATTTTCTCTCCTTATAAAGACACCAATTACATTGGATTAAGGCCCACCATAATCCTGTTTGGTCTCATCTTAACTAAAAACATCTCAAAAATCCTATTTCTGAATATGATTTCATTCATGGGACCAGGGGTTAGGCCTTGAACATATATTCAATCTGTAACAGTGATAATCTTTGCCTTTCATTTCTTCCTGCTCTGATGTATCTGCTGGCACATGTTAAAGACCCAGATTTACAGCTCAGCTCTTCAGTGTAGAACATTGTGAAGGATGTGCAGAAAACATTTCTATCTCTGATGTTTCAGTTGCCAGTAGTTTTTAAATCGAGCTTACAACCAGGATATATCCAAAATACATCAACCCCACTGTGAGAACCTGGGTCTTCCATTTCAAGCTTTGAAGTCTCCACTAAAGAGCAGGATGTTAAGCAGTTCATTCTGAGAAAATAATTTCCTCATGGTGAGGAATATAATACAAAGGTCACTCTAATCCTAATAATGACCGTATCACACCCCCTACCCCACCTCCACACCTGCTAAGCAGTATCTGTCCATCTGCTAGAGATGGAAACTTACTGAAAGCAATAGCAGGGATGAAGGATGTGGTAGGAGGAAACAATAGTCATTGAGTCAACAGTTAGATTCTTCTCATTTGTTGCAACAATCGACTGCATTTCCATTAGAGCAATTAAGTAAAGATAATCTATCTTAGGTCCAGTTGTTTAGAGGAGTACAAGAATAGCAACTATTTAGTGAGATAACAGCTGGATAATGAGCACAAATGAAAGGTTATCACTGCTCTTTAAAATCATCTAACACTAATATGTATGTAAACGAGTATGAAACAGCAAAGTAACAAATTTATTTGATTGGTTAAATCCAATAAATGGGCATTAAATAGGAAAAAACAAGCAACTTAGTCATTTGACTCAACTAATTAATATTCAGTCAGTAAAGAATATCTGATTGTCCTGTGTCAAACTAATATGATCAGTGGTTTGTAAGGATGAAATAGTTAAGCTACTTTTAAATGCATGCTCATAGTTTATTAATATTCTGAAACATAAATATTCAAAATGCCATTTCTTATGACTTAAAAGTAGTATGATCTTAAAATATATAGGCTGTCCAGTGTTTATAATTACAAACTGTACTTTAAACCACTTGCCTCCTGCCTCTGCCCCAAAGAAAAACGAGAAATGAGAGAAAAGGTGGCAGGATAAAGACTATATGTCCATGGGGATTATTAGCATATTAACAAACTGTGTTTCTATTTACACTTCCATCACCGGAGCTAATTGTTAGTTATTTTAAGAAAGAGGTTATGCCTTAATTAACAGCACTTGGTGAATGAAAGCTGGTTGCATTTCTTAAATATGTTCAAATTTCACAAGTCTTATTTCACAACAGGGATTCCAGCTTATCCAATACTTTTATGTGATAACACTTCTGATCAAGGAAGAAAGTCTTTAAAGACTCTAAATAATTAGTTTCTGGAATAGAAACAAACAAAAAGCATAATTAATGAGTAAGCTAATTGTTTTATCCTTAGAGCATTAACATAGATGCACATTTTGAATGGGGGAGATTGTAGGGGATAGGAACACCTATAGCATTTAATATTTCTTACTTTGATATTTCTTAGTATTTAACAAACCCAAGAGTTTGGGGCAACGTTTTCATTTCTGTAACACAATCTTCCCACGACTCTGTCCTATCCATGCCTTGGGTTGTGAATATTGAATTTAATCGCGTGCTTTGAAGACCATAGTTTCGGCTTTGCCTTCCCTGTCATCCAGATCATTCTTCTGCATATTATATTACTTTTCTGTACAGTAGTTTCACCTTCTCTTATCCATTTGAACCATCTCCCTCCTCTCTAACTTTATGATACTTCTACATTTCCCTCCATTTCTCTCTCTTCTCTGGCAGAGGGGGGAAAAGGCAATGGGTAGGTGGGAGGTCATGGGACTTTGTGCATAGTTTATCAAATTGGCCTGATGTCCCCGGTCACAGTTCAATCCTTTTCATACGTTACCTCAAAAATCAAGGAAAAACAGAAAGTAAAAGACAAAACTCCCAAGTATTTTTTAGTCATCATTTTAACTCAAATTTTTTGTCTCTTACTCAAAATGTTTTTATCGTCCCTTCTTCCTCAAAGAAGTCAGAAATAACAAATATAGGGCAACTTGAGGAAAAAAACACATATGGTAAATACAGAAATAAATGTTGGCCAATACTCTCTTTTTGATTTGTATTCTTTAAGACACCATAAGGCAACAGCCAATACAGTAACAATAGCAATTTTCACTTTATTACTTTGTAGTAGTCTCCAAAATATTTTAATATATTAACTCATTTAATCCTTACAACAATCCCAGAAGGTAAATATTGTAAATGAGGAGACGGAGACAAAGAGATTAAGTAACTTGTCCAGAGTCACAGAGATAGTAAGTGGAATAGGAACCAGAGTCTGGCTCTAGAGCCTGCTTTCTTAGTAATTTTACCATACTGCCATTAATTGTGCTTATTCTATGCAGATGCTGGCATTTCCTTAAATATTTGTTCTGTAATTTTAAAGAAATGAAATTTCCTAAGGCTAAGATGAACAGAAATCCCTTCAACATAGATTTTTTTCTCCATTAAATATCAACCCTCCACCATTAGACTGAATATAAGTTCCTTCTCTGTGTTACATATTTTATGAAAAAGAAAGAGTCATGAGCAACACATCTACCTAAGAAACACCTAAATGAGAGCAGAGAATAAAAGCTTTGCTTCTCCTAGACAAGGCACTATGCAATTTTCTGGGTCCAGCAGGGTGCCTTAGCTTCAATCGTATCTCCCCTGGAAACTATAGGCCCACCAGCCACAGAAAGATTCCTCACTTCAGGCTTTACTATTAACCATCAAGAGGCCCATAACTTCCCCCTGCTTTGAAAACAGACCAAAAAAAAATATGCTAAGGGGAGAGATTTAAAGGAGAAGACTGACGACGACTCCTCAATTCCTCCCCAATAGCATTCTCCTCTCTCCAGGAATTATAAGAGTGACCCCTAGAGATAGTTTCTGGGCCCTTAACTGTCTAATTCAGAACAATAATTCAAGTGGAGGAAAATTTAGACCAGGTAGGAAGACCAAAGAAGCCAGGACCAAGGACCACTGGGACTTAACAAGGCCTTCATTTAAAAAGGCCAATTAAAGCTCCTGCCTAGTGCTTCTCCTCTGTTTAGTGCCGATAACAAGGTTAAGAAGAATAAAGGGAGTTTCTCTCCATGCAATAGACAAAAGAGTAAATTGTGAGAATAGAGCACTCTGTCAATCTCCTGTTTTAGAATATTTACAATATCTAGAAAGTTTTGAAACATCATTTAAAGTTAATCTTTTCCATTTGCTCTCTGCCCACAACATTACCCCTCCACCTTAAAGCAGAGAAAAATGCAAACCAAGAGAGATCAAGCAAGTCTTTCTGAAAAAGAGAAAAATATGTTCTTACAGGTTTGCTCCTGACCAACTGCCAGTTTGACACTGAGACAAATGAATTTGAAAAACAGCAAACTATAAACATAAGATAAGCATAAACACAACACAAATACCCTCTTTGAAACATGCCAGTTGCAACAAAAATCCAATAGTTTGGAAAAGCATAACTCCTTTTCCCAAAGGAAGAAATAAGTGGTAGTACTTACAGTGTCATGAGACTTATCCTTGACATCATAGACTGTTAGTTTTATTTTGGTCTCCTCATAGATGGGATACTCGGGTGGGAATGTCACACCAGTCAAAAACAGTGGGTCTCTTGTTCCCTGTAACGGCACAAGCAGACAGCTTTGATTCAATAAGGCAGCAACTGCAGTTGGCAGCATGCAGGGACACTTGAGGATGCAGAAAGTGTGTCTAAGTTCCCAATTGTTTTTCTAGGAAATAGTTCTATTAGAAGAGAGGTCTGCATTGCCAAATGATGCTCATGGGCAACAACATGGCCGAAGGCCCCCAAGTACTGATGTAGCTGTTAATAGTAAATGGCCCTGCATCGTTGTCAGAGCTGCTGATAGTCAGTCTTGAAACAGAATTTATTTTCATTAGATGGCAGAACCCTTTTTAGGATTGGTCAACAGTCTCTTTAGAGTAAGTTTAATGGATACAACCTGTAATTTATGTGAATAATCTAAGCTATTGACTGATCAAATTAAAACAAAGCTATTTTCTCATAAAGAACCATTTGGTAATCTTATGCTGTCCATTTATTTTCCTTCTGTAATGATTCCATTGAAAGCCATGCCCTGATAGTGTCCATTTGTTTTGGGATGTTCGGCTGTGATTTCTTCCCAGATCAACATGAAACTAATGAAAGAAACTCTAAATATGACGGATTGGGGGCTATCAAATTACTAGCTCAGAAGGCACTACACAGGATACTTTAATGCTTCAGGATTCATTTTTTAGAAAACTGACATCCAACATTAAAGGTTATCTATAAAGAAATAAGTAAATTGCTTAATGTCATAGGGGTGTTTGCTAGAGTTCTATACACCAATTGGTAATGGAAGTTTCTGAAAGCTTAAGTTTTTCATTCATTCATTTTTTCCTTTCTTTCTCTCATTCAACAAATACTGCTTTTTACTCAACAATGCATTAGATGCTTAGAAACAGGCAGTAAATTAAACAGCCAAAATAAGGCATATACATACAAATATAACGTGTCAAGATAACTAACTTCTCTGAAATTTTTTTGCAAGATTTTAAGGCATATTTAACTTGGCATAATACTTGAAATGTTTCTCTGTTTAAAAAGAACTAATGGTTTTACAATTTGAGGCACATTTCCTTCATATGAACGAGACTATTTTTGTTAAATCAACTATAGCATTAACTATGAATTATACCAGCACGGGAACCTAAAGTTTCCAAATAGCAGATTCAGGGCTACAGGCTGTATCTGGGTCATTCCATTATAGAAATGAGTCGGATTCAGTCTGAATCATTTATTCCACCAACTGCATAAAGGCAGACGGTTGGCACCAAGCAAGCACCGTCTGGGGTTGGCTACTTAGGTTCTTCCAGAACAACTCCTCATTCCAAACAGACATGGCTCACAGGTCTAAGAAAAACAAGCAGTCTTAAGGGGTTTAGAGCACACTTTCTTCAGCCCCAGATGTTCAAAGAAGTGCCTCTCATTCACTGAGATTGTAAAATACATATAATCAGAGTGAAATAATCAAAAGAGAAACATTCTTTTGAACATGATCCAATACAATAACAAGTTTCCTCCTGACACATTTGAATGTTATATTTGTAACAATAAATGTAAATAGGACATCTCTCATCTGATGAGTAATATTTACACTTTTTTGCCTAGAAACATTACAGTTTTTCAAATTAATTATCTACCGTGCTTTGAAAAACATCGCAATTTAAAAAGACAGGCAAACAGCAGAGGATATAAAGTCTCCACAGACAGACTGAAGAATACAGGAAAATATGACAAGGACAAAAACAATTAATGTATTCAAAACTTCTAAACTTCTTTTTGTACTTCACAACTTTCTTTTTTTCTCAAAAATAAACATTCATTCCATTTAATCTAAGCTCTGTATTTTGCTTTTTCTCTATTCAGGGATTCAAAGCGACAACTTTTCTTTCTATCTCCCAAAGAAAAATAACGTCTTTTGTGAAAAAGGCAAATTTTTCCAAGTTTGTTTATTCTGCAAAATTGCCAGTGCAGCTTTATAACTTCAGGTATGCTTTCCTTAATGACAGAAGACAGTAGCATAGCATTGCTACAGACCATGATCTAACTTATTTCAGCTATTAGCTTAAATCCAGAGAGAGAGAGACACACACACACACACACACACACATTGAGAGAGAGGGAGAGAGGGAGAGAGATTGAGAGAGAAGTTCAGTAATGCAGGCATACAGAATATGTGCTCACCTCCACAATTTCCGTGCTGGAGTATCTCGTCAGAGTCTGCTCAGCTGGGTGTATTACTGAGATCTGCACCAGTGTGTTCAGCTTCCGATCACTGACAGGAGCCACAAGATCCTTGCATGCTGGCAATGGCAGAGGAAACATAAAGAAAAGAAAATAACTCCGTATCTCAGGGAAAAGTTCTGTCCGAGGTTGGAAATAAACTTAGCCACGGCGCTGAATGAAATCTCCTGGGACTGGAGCAGATCTTACAGAGGAAGTCCCTTGGAAGTACCTTACAGAAATAGGAAGTCACGTGCTGCGGAGCTGAATTGAGAGTACATTTCCACTGACCACATTTGCACATGCAAGTCTTGACTGCTCCGGGAATCCAGCTCTAATATGTGACTATATGCACACCACTCAGGGACTTCGGCGACTGGGGCTCACTTCGCAGCTTTCACTTTGGCTCTCAGTTAACTAATCATTAAACCCTGGGCTTTAATTCACACTTGTTGACTAAGTACATTGATTTGGGTCATATCCAGGAAACTTTAAGCCATTCCTTATTGACACTGGTTGGATTAGTTCAAATGTTCGAATGTCTATTCGCTAGGGCTGACCTCCTACAGTCCTGCTCTCGGAAGGGAAATAGGAAGAGAGTTTAAGCAAGCACAGCAGCACATGGGCAGGAGAAAGAGGAGGCAGAAGAGGAGTAAAAATTCTTCTATCTGGGACTCAAGCCTGGGAGAAGTAATGTGGGATATGGATGGGTTAATTCTTGCCCAAGGGCCACAAATGTAAGAACTTCCCAGAGACAATGGGATCATATTACAAACTCTCCTCACAATACCATATTTTCTTGAATATATTCTCCTCTTATATATCATTCCCTTAATTTTTGGAAGAAAAATCAAGGGGAATATTCCTTTTTTGGCAACTCCAGCATCTCTGCTCACTACATCTTTTTTTCTGGCTTTGAAATAGCCCTTTCACTACCGGCAGATGGGTCACTAATGAGTGTGATGTGCAGTGTCCTCAGGAGATGGGGGTTAAATTAAGGTTCAGCTAGTGGTTTGCCACAGGCTGGAGCTGTGGGTGAGGGAACTGAGAAGTAGCCCTGGGCACCCTCACCCTCTGTACCTCTCTCTAACTCTGCCTTGGCCCTGCATTCATGGTAAAGGTGTGCAGGGCTTTATACCATCCTTACCCCATACCTCTGAGCAGCGCAGGAGGGGAGGGAAGGACGGGTGTATTTCAGCCTTACTGAGTGACACTGCAGCAGTTTACCGGGCCTTTATCCACTGAGTCAAAACTACTAAGTCTTAAATCTGAAACTTGAAAGCAAAGGAAATTATAAATGTAATTATCACCTTTCAATCACTTGCAAATCATCCCACATACAGAAGCAGAGGAAAAAGCAGGAGCTTTGGAATGAAATAGGCTTGGTTTTAATTCCAGTTCCAGTTGAGACTAACCAAAGAAAGGGAAATTTCACCTTTCCCTTTGAAGATTTCTAAATGCAAAGTGAAACCATTTTGTAAGTCCTTACAGATAATTTACCCAGATCCTTAAAGTTAAATCTAAAACCATTACTTGTCTTCAGGGAAAATGAAGATCAGTTGAAATCCATCCTTTGTGTACTACTCCATTCATATGATGATTATTGCATTAAAAATCCATGCCCCTTTCTTCCTCTCAATGATCCCAACTTTATCATTCAAACCTTTAAAGTATTGAATGGCTCTGGGATTAAGGATGGCTAACACTATTCATCTCTATTAACTGTAATGCTCAGACCCTGAAACTGGATTCCATTTGCTGTATGACTGAGATTAGTTAGAACAGCAGAATTATGTCATTGTACCAATACTCTCAGTATCCACTCAGGAAAGAAAAGAGGTAGGGACTTATTGTTTAGCAAAAAAGCTACAAGTGATCCTTTAACTTATTGGCCAAAAGTGTGCTTTCATTGTGAAAGATATATATTGCCTCAATATATGGTGCCTTCTTGCCAGACTTTGGGATCCTCTCAGTCCTATCTGTCATTTTGTCCTAAGTTTTCTTTATTCAAACTACATGCCTCTAGTAATACAAGGGATTTTAAGAAAGCATGTGTGGAAAAAAAAAAATAATAATAGCTACCATTTATTTCATCTTTACTATATTTGATCTACTGTGCTAATTATCTCTTGATTCCTCAAAATGGCTCGAGGGGAGTATTATTATTTCAGCACTATGTATGAAAACTGTATGTTTAGAAACATTATGTTCTCACATTTACAGTATTAGAACTCTCTGATAACTTGTGTTAGCATCATACCCCATTAGCTCCATTCCTTTTTTTGGGATACTGACTCACTCTCCTGTAAAATGATACCCCTTTGGAAGACCCAACACCATTATTATTTATTGCTGAACCCAAGAGATCTACAGCTTTAGAAAATAGTGATGTGAGGTTTCAATGATGTTAACATATAACCAGAAGGAAAGAAAAAGGAGGTAGATTTAGACTTTACTGTTCTTTGGTGGTTTTTTGATCATTTCCTTTACTTGCCTTATGAACATATTTAATTTTATCACTCATTCTCTTGGTTTTCTGCTCACAGTAATCAGCTCTCTCTCCAGTTACTAACATTGACGTTTATATGCCCTTTGATTTCAAAGCTGTGGCTGCTGTGTTTCTTACAACTTGCACTCATTCTGCTTGTAGCCTCATCTCTACTTTATGAGCTCATGACACCTTTGCTAAAAAGAAGTCACTTCTTCTCTGACTTCCTATCAGGCTTGACTGTGGGCTGTGGTTATTTCCCAGAAGTGAGCAATTAGTCTCCATTTCATCAGAGAAACTCTCAGACTCCTGATAAAAACATAGACAATTTCTATTAAACTGAAATGTCCTGGCCAACTCATTTTGCAAACCCCCAATACTGACAAAGAAAAAATAGTAACAATGGTACTTTGTATTTTATTATAGTCTATACACAAAAACAAGTATAGAAAATACCACCAAAAAGTTATATCTTGGCCTGCATGTATCTCTCTTCTTTCCAACAGTCCAGAGTATTTACTATTCTCTAGTGCTTATGCAGCAAGATATTATGGAAAGACCATGCAATCCATTAGAATTCCTGAGCTGTAGTCCCAGAATCTCTACTTTCTAGTTATGAGAAGTTGAGTAAGACAAACTCTTAGGCACTCAATTTCTTCATCTATTTACCCACCTTTTGGGGTGGAAGTGAGGAAGAAATTAGGTTGTTCTCATGAATAGATTTTTCTATCAAAAATTATGTCAAATAATATCATTATACCAGTATTTACCAATATTTAGGGTTTTTTATTCTATAAAATGGTTTTTGTTGCCTCAGTCATATTCAGCTCCTCGAAGGCTAACAGAAGGTCCAAAACTTCTCTGTAAAAACTAGCTAGTTCACGAGCCATTACATTTCATAAAGTGAAACCTATACACAACATGAATCTACACATGCTGAAACTGTCCCACTGGAAAGGTGATAAATGATGAGTAATTGGAGTGCTTCATGGAGATATTACTCATTTGATCACTTTTTAAATCTAATCTACATGGAATTATTCAGTAGCCAATAAAGAAGCTTGAAAAATTCTGTTTTCATACATCAAAAACTGTTACATCAGACTTTCAGCCTTGCTTGCCACTGCCCATTATACAAATAAAACTCTACTCCAAGTGTGGTCTGCATGAAAGAGTCAACTTAAAAGACTAAAAGAATGCAGTGCTTTGAGGTTTTGTTTCTGTTTTGTTTCTTTAAAAATTCTGACCAACTGAATCAAATGGGTAAGAATATACTCCTCAATCTTCATTCATCAAGAGGTTTTTACTTTTATTTCTGCCTTTTTACTGGCTTTGTTTTGGACTGGGCTATTTCAAAGTATTTTCAGAGTCCAGAAGAGTTGTAGGTTGGAATTCAAACTATCTATGTCCACTGAATTGACTATTTTTTACAGAAAGGAAAAAACAACAATATAGAAGTAATGAGCAATTCTTTAAATATAATTTTGAAAATTTTCTGTAGAAAAAAGAGCTGCTAGTGACTATTTTTCTTGTTAACTTGAATACAGTGACTAGCAATATGAGGGTTTGTTTACTTTCTATTGTTAGTCTTTTTGAATGAGATACCTGCAGCCATCCATGACATAGATTTGTCCAGAGGCCAAGCAGCTATCACTCTACTGTAAGGGAATCCTCAGTACAAATGTGAAGCAGTGGGCGAACTAGAAAGCCTATGCTATGTCCAAAGAGGGGGCACCTATTCAAATTCATTGCCTCAAGAAATGAAGGCCCACTGTTGCCTGATCTTAGGAGTTTTCCAAAGCTTGAAGTCTCAGTCACTGTGTAGATTACTCTGTAGGAGCCCGCAAAGTACATTTGTGACCGGATTTGACACAAGGGCCAAAAATTGCCAACCTCTGGTCTAGATGCTTAAAGCTACTACAGGGACTCTTAGGAAGAGAACACAGATTATCTTCTGCTCCTGCAGTTAGTTATTCTAATATTTGAGGATCCAGAAGCTAACAGGCAGGGTCTTCAGAGGATTCCTGTGATGTCAAAGATTCTTTCCATCCCAAAATATTGGCTTTATAAAATAGCTTTGTTTCACTCAGACATCATATCTAAATCATGTCTACTATGTTTAGTCCATAGAGCCTTTCTGTCATTTCAGCCAACTTTGGCTGGAAGCCTAAAACTGTCTCTTGAGTCTTCTATATGCGAGTTCAGTCTCAGCAATAATCCATTCGAAATGGAATGCAACTGTTCACTCAGGCACTTTTGAATTCAGCACAACTGGTCCAAATCTAGTAGGGCTCACACCTGCATTTGATATGGAAGTGCCTGCCACAGGCTTTCAGAAAAGCAGTGGCATGGCCCTTCTGGGCAGTGTGAATTCACAGTCCAGCCCAAGCTACTGTCTCTTTTCACTTAAGAATGTTCCCGTGTGGAAAGTTGGATGGCTCTTCTTGCTGCCCATATCATCTCATCTTTCTTGTCGCCATTCACCCTTCACCGCATCTAATCAAGTTAAACCTCTTTCCCCCAGAACAAAGCAATAGCCAGAAGCAGAAGGAAGACTTTGACAAGTATTTCTACATCTCGACAATTCTATTTTCAAAATCAACCAAAGGAAAGCCAGGCTTAGAGGAGAAACCATACAGAATAGCATAGAGTATTTAAAAAAATGGCTTTTTTGACTGAAGATAAAACCATATTGAAACCCGAATCTAGCCCTAAAGAGTTATGTGACTTTGAATAAATTACTCTTATTTCTTTGAACCTCTGTTTTCTCAACTGTAAAATGAGGTAAAAGAACAGACTTCATAGATTTGTGATGATAAATAAAATCTAATAGGCCCCACACAGAGGTGCCCATGTCAGCAAAATGAAAAACCTAAGATAGTTTCTATTTTCTATAAATGCCTAGCTTGCACAGAAAACAAATTTAAATATAGCTGATGAAGTTATTTACAGTTAATTTTCTCATTCTTAGCTAATTTTCTTGTTCCTAAGCAACCACCTGCACCCCACTTTGTAAGACCCCCTTAAATAAAATGGAAACCCAATGTCAGCCAATCAGAACATTTCCTCACTTACTTCTGCATTCACCCTATATGAGATTCCCTTTTCCACCCCCTCAGTGGTGCTACCTTCTACTTTCTGTATGGGATGCTGCCCAATTCATGAATCACTCAGTAAAGCTGTGAGACCCTAAATTGTATGAAACATTTTTCTTTTATCAGTTATAAAGATTATATGAAATAATACATGTAGAATGCTAGACACATAGTAGGCATTTAAATATTATTATTATTGATATTATTATGAATAAGCATTAACACAAAAATGTATTTTATTTATCCAATATTCTTATAGTAATCATATGCTCAAGGTATTCCAGGTTGGTCCTGATTTTATGTAATCTTATTCTTTTTCAATAAAAGCATTTTATGTGAATTTTTTGTACCTTCTTGTTTTCATATAGATAAATAAAAAAAATTTTTAACTCTTTACCAGATCACGTGTTAATATATGAAATCACAGTCATCATTAACATATCAGCTTCTTTATTAACTTCTTCTCAAGTTCTTAAGGTATCCAGATATGCACACTTACAATTAATTTCACCTCTGACTAGGCACTTCCAAATGAGAAGCCAAAAATAGCAGAAAACAGATGTGCTATATGCACTTGGTGAACTCACCCCCTAAGCAGGGATTTAATAGGAAGGTTAGTGTTCTTTACTCAAAGGGAGCCATTATTGTAACAAGGAGATGTCCCAAGGGATCAGGGGAAGACTCCCTCCTCGCTATGCACACTCTCTTCATCAAAAGGAAGCCTGTGAATGCTAATATACAGTCTTTTCATTGGAACTAAAAATAAGTATTACAGCTAGAACCCACCATAGCCTGATGTGAGTATACCTTCCCCTTCAATGAAAACCTCAGCTCTTGGACTCTACAGATTCTTCACAGGGGAAAAAAAGAAAAATCCATACTCCTTACAGGCAAAAAAGTACAAGGTACCCAGAACAGAGGACATCCCAGAATAGAAATGTGGCCTTATACAAACATGGCTGTAGGGCAGTAACCATCTGGCTTTCAGGAGCTCTCAACAGCACTATTCTTATCTCACCACTGCTAAGAGAATCAACCACATCCCTGAGGCTGTGGGTAAGACTCTTGCAACCTACAGCACAGTTTTTTAATTAGCTTTTCAAATTTTTCATGTTTGGACAGGTTTCTCAAAAATGTCAGAGATGTATCCTTTCTCCTCGTACTCCAGAAAATTAAATGCTACTAATTAACTGATTAAGCCAATTTGGGTTGTGTTTCCTTCATTGGACTTCGTTATATAGTTTCACTGTTACCATTCCATACCAGCTATTACATTTAGATTAAATCAATTCATAGCATACATTTAAAGACACATGTAACACTTAAAAACAGAAGTGTCCCTTTCTCTAATTACTGTGCCAGTGTAATATGCTTTCCTATTTTTTAGTTTCTTTTGCATTTATTTTCTTTATTCTTTTCCCTTAGGAATTTTAAGAAGACAGCACTTTTCTGAAACCTAGGATGTCAGCCTCCACAGTTCAGATTCCCTGGGTGGATTCAGGAGACAATACTGCCTAGCTCCCAGAGCACTGCATTCCATGATAACTCAATCCAGTGGCAGTGTTCCTGCCTCCTATCTAATAGCCACACAATGAGAATTTCCAAAGTACTGGGGGCACTATTCACTTTGGAATATTTGCTTGAGGTTATTTCTTAGAAGAATGTGGCTCTATATCATCCTGAACTGATCTGTGGCCATTAATCCTCCCATGTAAATTCCATATTCTCTGTAGAAACTTTAAGTCTCTAATTTGTCGAATATAGCTTCTCATCTTGCCCTCCCTATACATTTCATCGTATTTTCAACTGACGAAACCTACTTTCTATAATTTTTCTCATTTGGTATTTTTCCTCCTCTTTTCTGCTATCTCAAATTTCCCCTCTAACATATGCTTCTCACATCACTTTGAAAGGCGAGGTCATAGAAGTGACCACTTGAATATTTATAAGACCTTGGACTACAGGGGTCGGAAATACATTTTCCTTAACAAACCACAGCTTCTCCCCTCAGTTAACTAAGTTTTTCAATTCTTTAAAGAAACTAAAACAAAAATGTGTTATTTTCCTCAACTGTTGTATGGAGGATTTTAATTAACACACACTTCCCTAAAGAGTAAGTGCACCATGCAGAGCCGACAACATATGCAATATCTGTTGGAAAAATAAGGAAAATGTATAAATGTTAGTGTGAAATAAAACTGAGTAGAAAATTTGGAATTTCTTTCTCTTTCTTGCTTTCTCTCTCTCTCTCACTTTTCGTTTGTTTTCTTTTGTCTCTTAAGGCACTCAGTTCAAAAATTCAACGTCTCATATTCAAACTCCAAGTCTTTCTTTCCAAGGATACCCACAAATTGGAATGAATACCATTGAACTTAGGTTTCTGAAAGGTCAGGAAAAAAAAAAGGTAATTCAATATTTAAGACTGAAAGATAAGAAATCAAACCAAAGAATCAACATATACCCACCCACATGCACATACATACATATATATATATATATATATATATAAGTGTGTGTATATAAAAATGCTAATGCAAGCCCCCCTCTAGAATTTCAACTGCTAGATATTTTTGCTCCTATCCTGCACCCATAAACTGTTAATGTATTAGAAATATAAAGGTTATTCCTAGTTTAAGAAAACACATAAAACTTGCAAAGAAAGCAGGGGCAGGGCAAGAAACACAATTTACTGAACACTTAATATGTACCAGGCAGCACTGGACTTCTATTCTTTGCTTGTGTTAGCTCACATCCAGAACAGCAACAAACCTATTGCTGCTTCATAGCTTTATTAATTCCGTATCCATATTTTTTGTTAATCAGTCAAGGTATTGGAGATTACAACATATGGCTCAATGAAGAAGACTAACTTTCTTTTTACCTGTAGTTCAGTATCCAGTTGTTTTTTTCAAACTGTTTTTTTCTCCTCAGTATGGTCCCCTGCATGTTCAGTAGTGATTTAGCTTTGTAATGAGAATTTTAAAACCCTCAACACTATAATAATAAAATCCAAATAAAACTTGAGGAAAGGATGAGGCTAATGCCGAGGGAGGAAGCAGATGACAGAGTTATTGAGGAAAAAGGATAATTTGCAGGAGGAAATTTAAGAGATTGTGTTATAGAAATGTCACTACATTTAGAATTCCTGCTACATTGAGATTTGACCACCACTGCTCCCATGTTTTGTTACAACTGATTCACTTATAAATTAAACTGATCTCCTTGTAAAAGGCTAGATTCAGATTCTTGGAAAATGGATGCTGAAATAAATTTTATTACTTCTTTCTTTCCATAACAGAACAATATAAAAATACGTCACCATAGTTTATGTGTGCCTATGTGTGCAAGTTCAATAAAAAGATGTTGGGCTCTTAAAGGAAAAAAAAATGGCTGAGAAGATGAAATTCACTTCTTCAGTTGGGAACATTATACGTACTAAGATAAACTATACATCCAACACAGGTTCTCAATTTAAGAATCATTGAAGAGTCTACAGGAAGAGGAAAGAAAAAAAAAAAAAAAAAATGCAACCTCAGCCTGGAACAAAGATGCTCTCCAGAAATGCTGTTCGATTGTGCTGGGGAGCAGTGAAGATGCCAGCTGTAGGGCAGACAGCATATCTGCATATGAAAAGAACAAATTTGGTCCAAATTACTGTTGTCAGTACCAGAAGACTCCCATTCTTGAGCTAGTCCCCTGCTCCTTCAGCTTCTTTCATGTCAGTCCTCAGGAAATTCTATTTTGCACTGTTTTTATGAATATTACTTAGGTGTCTGAAACTTCAAGCAATTGAATATAAAGCAAGCCAGTGCCTGTGTCTCTGCCGGTTTTGATACCTCATGCATTTTG